>NW_005871294.1:493267-505721 GCF_000147115.1 Myotis lucifugus | reverse complement strand
CTTACCTTTAGGGCGGGTCATCAGCCTCGCACTGTGGCTTTCATTCCACCCCCCCGGCCCGCGCCTAAACCCATAGCAGGGACTCGGACGGGAGGTGCTTAAGCGGCTGGGAAGAGAGGGCTGAGCCGAATTCGGATGAAGGCAGGAGGGGGGAGGGGGCTTGGCTATGAGTGGCTGAGATCCAGCGCTCAGAGGGGGCGGGGGGGCGGGGAAGGGGGAGGAGGAGATGATTCTGGGGTCTCAGAACTGTGGAGCACAGACGGGTGCTGTAGCTGGTGGGAGGAAGTCTTGGAGGCCATGGACACTTAGCCACTGGGATCACCGAGGTAGGGTGGGGCTGAGCAGGGTAGATGTGGCTGGGGAGCCTGGGGTGAGCCACTAGGCACTCAGACAGACACACAGACACATGGAGGCCCCTGTTCTGCTCTACTTGGGAGGGGTCTGTACTCCTCTTCTTCTGAAGCCCTTGCCCAGGGCCCTTTCCCCATCTGCCCTTCTCCTGTCCCCATGGCCACTTCCCCACTGCCTTCCTTCTGCTTCCCCTCCATCCAGAATCCCTCTCTCTTAGCACCTTCCAAACCCCATATACACATAGTTGGTTACTTCCTCTGCCTTCCTGAATTCCTGCCCCAGCTCAGTTCTCACCTCACTGAGTCCCAGTCCTGATCTCTGAGTATCTCCTGGTCCTGTGGACCCCACCCCAGACCCCTGTCCCTGCAGGCTCCCAGCTCCCCTCAGCCTCCTCTCCCTTTCCCGCCACCCTGTCTCCATCTGCTGGCTCCTCGCCTGCCCCCAGCCTCTGGCAGCAGCCAGGGCATCTGGATCTGCTTAACTCTACAGCCTGAGCCTGCACCCTAGCCCCATCCAGCCTCATAGGCTTGAGACCAACAAGACTCCAGAGTCGGCCCAGATGAGCGGCCCAAGGAGCCAGAGCAGGAGGCCAGGCAGGCCCAGGCGAGAAAAGGCTTGGCAGCTAGAGCAGGGCTAGGCTCCATGGCAGGAGGACAGGGTGGGCTTAGACCCACCATGACAGCTCCAGGAGGGCTGCCTCAGGTCAGTCAGAGGCAGTGATCAGCCTTGGGCCAGGTGGATGCCAGGATTCCTAACAGCTGGATTGGAGGAGTTAATAGGAATGACTGAGCCAGTGCTGGCACTTGGTGCCGGGGTGGGCGCCAAGGGTGGTGCAGGGGGGTGGTGCTGGCACAGTCTGTCGCTTCCAGCTTTTGTTCTGGGCCCTAAGCCCAGGACTGAGATGGAGAGTGAGGGTGTGTGTGTGCTTGTGTGCACACAGTACTGTGTGTGTGTGTGTGTGTGTGTGCGCGCGCTTAGGGCATATGCACAGCACAGGGGTGTGTAGTGGAAAGGGGGATCTTAGATCAGATCCCCCAGTGATTCCTGATATTCTTACCCGACTTGGTACCTCAGTTTTCCTCTTGGAAAGCCACAGTTTAGAAGAAGAAGAAGAAGAAGAAGAAGAAGAAGAAGAAGAAGAAGAAGCTGAAGTTCGCCTCCTATCTTGGGGGTAGGGGATTGCTGAAACTGCTTCTCTCCCCACAGATGAGCAGCAGCTGTTCAGGGCTGAGCAGGGTCTTGGTGGCTGTGGCTGCAGCCCTAGTGTCTGCCTCCTCCTCCTGTCCCCAGGCCTGGGGCCCCCCAGGTGAGAACCCTGCTGCATGAACCCAACTCTGATTTATGGCTTGCCACCCTCATTGTGGCCCCCACCCCAAATCTGATCTGTGACCCCCAAACTCCTGACATTCAACCTGGCAACATCCCCTTTCTAACCTGTCCTCGGACCTCTGTCTCTACTCTTTACCCCTTCACTCTCATAAAGCGGGGTGTTTGGGGAGAGGGAAAGGAAGAGCCTCTCCTCAGAAGTGCCCTCCACAGGGGTCCAATATGGACAGCCTGGAAGGTCCATGACGCTGTGTTGCCCGGGAGTGACTGCTGGGTAAGTGCCCTCCTGCCTGTTGGGGCGACACTCATGACCCTTTCTTGACCCTGCCCAGTCCTCATGCCCCTCCCACCTTTGCCCCGTGTCTGTAATTGTCACCTCTGTATCTGTCCTAATCTTCAAACCATCCTTATTCATCAGACAATTTCAACCAACATGTATTGAGCACTCGCTAGGTGCCTGGTCTATTCTAGTTCCTGCAATACAGTAGTGCACAAGCCAGGCAAGACGTCAGCCCTCATAGAGCTTACATCCTAGTGGGGCAGTCAGACAATAAGCAAATAAGAATTTTGCCAGCTAGCAATACCTGCTGGGCAGAAAATTAAAAGAGAGTGCCCTGGGAGAGGATAACTGAGTGGTTCCTTTTTATTGGTAAGCAGGAAAGGCCTCTCTGAAGAAGTAACTTTGAAGCTGATTTGTCAGGAAGGAGGCAGCCAGGCACAGATTGAGGTAGAAGCATTTCTGTCAAAGGCCAGTGCAAATGCCCCGAGGTGGGAATGAGCTCAACACTTTTTTCCTTTAACTTTAGAGAGAGGAAGGGAGAGGGACAGAGCGATAGAAACATTAATGATGAGAGAGAATCATTGATCGGTTGCCTTCTGCACGCCCCCACACTGGGATGGAGCCCACAACCTGGGCATGTGCCCTGATCAGGAATTGAACCGTGACTTCCTGATTCATGGGTCGACGCTCAATCACTGAGCCACACCAGCTGGGCGAGCTCACTCTTAAACAGAAAAAAGACCAACTAGACAGGATGGGAGTACAGTAGGTGAGGGGGTGGAAGGAGGAGCTGAAGAAGGCATGGAAGGCAAGGGCTAAATTACCAGAGGCTTTGTGAATCAGCAAAAGGAGTTTGAGTTTTAATGCAAGTGAGTGAGAGGACAACGGAGAGCTGTGGCATGGTCCGACTGACACTTTAACCCTTTCCTCGGTCTGTCATCATCACCTTGTCTCACCCGCAGGACCCCCGTGTCCTGGTTTCGGGACGGGGAGACAAGGCTGCTCCAGGGCCCTGACTCTGGGCTAGGGCATGAGCTGGTGCTAGCCCAGGCAGACAGCACTGACGAAGGGACCTACACCTGCCGGACCCTGGATGGTGCACTTGGGGGCACAGTGACCCTGCAGCTGGGCTGTGAGTTGGGGAGGGGGTATTGGGTGGCGGTGATGAGACACAGGGCTCCTGAGGGAATCAAGGTCCTGAGTAAGCCCTCTGAGATGGGAGGTTGGGGACTTCTCCATCTCCAGCTGCACCCTCTGCCTCTAGACCCCCCCGCTCGGCCTGTTGTCTCCTGCCGAGCAGCTGACTATGAGAACTTCTCCTGCACTTGGAGTCCCGGCCAGGTCAGCGGTTTACCTACCCGCTACCTTACTTCCTACAGGTGTGTGCGTGATGGGGCATGTAGGTCTATACATTTGAGTGTGCCAGCACAATGTGGGTCTGGGAGGCTGGGCGGGAGGTCCCGAGGAAGGCCTTAGGAAGAGGGAGGACCCTCTTTTCCTGCCTGACCTCAGATGGCCCCTCCCTGCCAGGAAGAAGACAGTGCCAGGAGCTGATGGCCAGAGGTAGGACATGAGGGAGAGGCTGGGGGCTACAGCTGGATCCCACAATGAGCATTTCCAAAGCCCAAGACCACTCCCTCTCTCCTAGGACAAGTCCATCTACAGGGCCCTGGCCGTGCCCACAGGACCCCCCAGGGGCTGCCCGCTGTGTGGTCCACGGGGCAGAGTTCTGGAGCCAGTACCGAATCAATGTGACTGAGGTGAACCCCCTGGGAGCCAGCACACGCCTGCTGGATGTGAGCTTGCAGAGCATCTGTGAGTACCCAGCCCTAGAGTCCCCCAGATCCCAACCACAGAGACTCCAACAGACTCCAGCATACAGATATCCCAACGCAGAACTCCCCAGAGCGCCCAGACCGTTCCCTCCCAACATAGACCCCTGTTTCAGCACACAGATGGCCCCTGTGGAGACCAAGAAGCCAAAGAGATCAGTGGTTCTCAACCTTCCTAATGCCGCGACCCTTTAATACAGTTCCTCATGCTATGGTGACCCCCAATTTCCTTGTTACAAATTGAACATAATTAAAACATAGTGATTCATCACAAAAACAATATGTAATTATATATGTGTTTTCCGATGGTCTTAGGCAACTCCTGTGAAAAGGTCGTTCGACCCCCAAAGGGGTCGCGACCCACAGGTTGAGAACCGCTGCTCTAGAGGCTGTTGCCACTCCCCACTCCCTCGAGTCCTTCCTAGCTGCCTAGCCTCGGAGCTGTTTCTCTGCTTCTGAGCTCTGAGCCGAAGGCAGCCATGTCTCAAGTCCTCCCTGTCCATTGGAAGCCATTACTGCCCCCTCCTTCCTCTTGCTCTCTTCATGGGCTGGGGCACTAAAGCTCTGGCTGGAGTTTGGGCTAACTCATCTTCTTCCTTGATGGAAAGCAGGGTTACTTTTTAATCCACCCAACAGCCCTAGCTGTTTTGGCTCTGTAGTTAGAGTGTCGGCCTTCGGACTGAAGGGTTGTGGGTTCGATTCTGGTCAAGGGTACGTACCTCGGTTGCAGACTCAATCCTTGGCCCAGTCAGGGAGTGTGCAAGAGACAACCAATTGATGTATCTCTCTCACATCAATGTTTTTCTCTCTCTGTCTCTACCTCTCCCTTCTACACTCTCTGAAAGTCAATGGAAAAAATATCCTTGGGTGAGGATTAACAAAAAACAAAACAAAAAAAACCAACAAAAACAAACCAAAAAAACTCCCCACTCAACAAAGCTTTCAAAACCTGTCTCCCGATCTCAGCTCATTTTATTTTTTATTTATTTTTTAAAAAATATATTTTATTGATTTTTTTACAGAGAGGAAGGGAAAGGGATAGAGAGTTAGAAACATCGATCAGCTGCTTCCTGCACACCCCAAACTGGGGATGTGCCCGCAACCAAGGTACATGCCCTTGACCGGAATCGAACCTGGGACCTTTCAGTCCGCAGGCCGCCGCTCTATCCACTGAGCCAAACCAGTTAGTGCTCAGCTCATTTTATAATAAGGATAACAGACAGGTCCAGAGCCTAAAGGATGATCAAGCTTAAGATTTCCCCAACCCCTTGGAAGGGCCTCCTTCAGGTACCTTTAGGCACACACCCACCTTCCCTTGGGAGGTGGTGGGTAAGGGATGGGTACCTGTCACCTGCCCTGACTTTGTGTCTCCACCACCCTCAGTGCGTCCTGACCCACCCCAGGGGCTGCGGGTAGAGCCAGTACCTGGTTACCCCCGCCGCCTGCGTGCCAGCTGGACATACCCTGCCTCCTGGCCCCGCCAGCCCCACTTCCTGCTCAAGTTCCGGCTGCAGTACCGTCCAGTGCAGCATCCCGCCTGGTCCATGGTGAGGCCTGGGGTGTGTGCCAGGGCTGTGGGTCCTGTCTCTGGTTTCATGTTTCTGGTGTTCTGCATGGATTTCGGCACTGGCAGGTCACTGGAGCCTTGTTGCCTCCCCATGGAGAGGGCTTCCCATGGGCCAGGCTCTGTGCTGGGTGCTGGGGTTGCCGCGGGGAGCAATAAACCAAGCCTCTGTCCTGTGGGATGTAACTCTAATGTACGCCTATCTGTGGGAAGGCAGCAGAAACTTTTTAAAAATAACTTTTCTAGGAAAAGAAGTGACGTGCTCACTTCGGCAGCACATATACTAAAATTGGAAGTGTCTTTTATCCAGAAGTACATCCTCATATGCCCAGATACACAACACTCATTCCCAGATAAAGATAGTAGTGAATTCCCACCTCGGGAAATGTCAGAGGTTGGCCGCATCACCTCTGGGGAGTGGCTGCCTCGGATAATAACCAATATTTATTGAGCGCTGTCTGCCCACCAGGCACCAAGCTACACATTTCCATATGCATGATTTCACTTGGGTGTTTTCATCTCTATTTTACAAATGAAGAAACGGAGGCATAGAGGGGCTCAAGGTTACCCAGGAAGATCTGAACCCAGGCAGCCTGCCAGCACAGCCGGTCTATATAAACACTACATAGTTTTGTCTTCCAAACACTGTGTGTAGACCTGACACCACCAGCCGCTCTACTGAGGCCCAGATGGCTCTACCAGGCTGACAGGGACAGGACAGGGAGGAAGGGGTACTCTTTGCAGACTGGGGCCCGGGGCCAAGGAGGCTCAGTGTTTACAATCTGGATAACTCGGTGATGAACCCTTTTCACCGCCAGGTGGAGCCGGCTGGATTGGAGGAGGTGATCACAGACGCTGTGGCTGGGCTGCCCCATGCCGTCCGGGTCAGTGCCCGGGACTTTCTGGATGCTGGCACCTGGAGCGCCTGGAGCCCTGAGGCCTGGGGGACCCCGAGCACTGGTGAGAGACAGAACCAAGGAATGGGCTCTGACCCTCAGCTGAACAGGTTGGCACGAACAGGGCTGTGTGGCACATGCCCCCCCCACCCCCATGTGGGCATGGCAATTGGCTGTTCTAGGCTTCAGCCTTGGATGCCTGCAGCCCTGTTCTAGCTTAAGCCCTGCCCCTCAGCCTCCACCCCTGTTACATCTCCATAAATTGACTCTGGCCTTTCAGGCTCCACTTCCTAGGTGCCCCTGTGTCCAAGCCAGGCCCTGGCTTCAACTGGCAGGCCCTGGCCTCTGCCTCTACCCTGTGTGGACAATTCTCCTCAGGTCTTGCCTTTCTTCAGGGCCCCTAACTAAGGAGATACCAGCTGGGGGTCAGCCATACATGGAGAAGGAGCCGCAAGCAGACAGCCCTGCTCCCCCAAGGCCCTCCCTCCTGCCAGACCTACAGCCACTTGGTGAGCTGGGGTGGAGGGGCAAAGATGGTAGAGGATGGGAAAGTTCCAGAGAGAAGGGGGCACTGAGTTTTGTCAGGCTCACTCTCACATGTGACCCCCCCCCTCCACCCCACCCCAGTCCACAGGGACCCCCTGGAGCAGGTGGCTGTCCTAGCATCTTTGGGAATCTTCTCGTTCCTGGGCCTGGCAGCTGGGGCCCTGGCACTGGGGCTCTGGTAAGTGACTGTCATTGGTGCCTTAGCCCCTGATCCCACACAGATGCTCTGATACCCACAGACCATACTCTTTCCTACTCGTCATGACTTCCCACTGAACATGATTCTGGAACTACTTTTCTTTCTTCCCCTCACCTTCATGATTCTCACTGATTCCTCCCCTAACCCTTTCCTAATAAACGCTTTTGGAGGAGACTGAGATGCCCCACATTGTCAGGAAAACAGCTGCCTTTTTATGCTCCAGGCTGAGGCTGAGACCAGATGGGAAGGATGGACCCCAGAAGCCTGGTTTCTTGGCCCCGATGATTCCAGTGGACAAGCTTCCAGGTGAGTAGGACCTCCAGGAGGCTTGGCCTTGGAGATGTGTGCCCTCATTGTAGGTGTCTGGATTAAGAGCCAGAGGCCCATCATCATAAGGGTATTGGGAATCATAGTTGGGTCTCCTCATTCTTATATCTGGGCTCAGGGACAGACCTGTCATTCTTGAGTCCCTGGGCTGAGAGTTGGATCCCTTCCCTCTCTTGCAGGGTATTGGGTTCCTAGATGGACTCCATACCCACTTTCAGTGTCCTAGGCTCAGGGCTGGATATCTATCTTTACTCTTGGGATAACTTGGATCAGACCTGAGTCCCTCCTTCCCTTATTCTTTTTTTTTTTAACTGCTTTTTATTTATATTTATTTTTTTATTTTCTTGCATGTACCCTGACCGGGGAATTAAACCTGCAACCTGGGTGTATTGGAACGATGCTCTAACCAACTGACCTACCTGGCCAGGGCTTCTCCCTTATTCTTGATGTGCCTGCACCAGAGCTAGGTCCTCTCCCTCATTTTTATTTTTTATTTGAAGGGAGAAAGATAGAGAGTTATTTTTTACAGAGAGGAAGGGAGAGGGATAGAGCCTCCTGCACACTCCCTACTGGAGATGTGCCCGCAGCCAAGGTACATGCCCTTGACTGGAATCGAACCTGGGACCCTTCAGTCCGCAGGCCGACGCTCTATCCACTGAGCCAAACTGGTCAGGGCTCTCCCTTATTCTTGATGTGCCTGCACCAGAGCTAGGTCCTCTCCCTCATTTTTAGGGTGCTAGAGCTCATTCAGAGCTGGGTTCCCCTATTCATTCTTGGAATGTTAAGCTCAGAGCTGGGTCTCCTTCCTCATACTCAGGTGTCCGGGCCAAAATCTAGTCCTATTATCTCCCTTGATTTGCCTTTTCCTTTTTCTAGGAGCCCCAAACCTATAGAGAACCCAGGAAGACTTCAGCTAATCCCATCTATATAACTCTGTCTTGCTGGTTCGGATGGACGGACAGATAGAACCCAGGCAGGACAGTGGATCCTCATGAGGGGAGGTGTCTCAGCTGAAGTTTTGTTTGGAGCCCGTTTCTATGAGACTATCTGTTCCAACTTGCCAGATGAAAGGTACCTGGGCCTCTGATTTTATCCCAGAGCTAGAGGTCCACCAGTGGAATGTTTATAGATGTGAATATCTGTGTCCATATGTGCCCATGTGTATGTGAGGCAGGGAACATGTGTTCTCTGCATGTATGTATGTAGATATCTGGGGAGTGTGTGTGGGTCCTTGGCTGTTAGCCTTGCCCCTGGTGGGGGTTGTGAAGGTGTGAATAAAGAGAATGAGGAGGTTCTTTGTTTATTGACATGTCTCCCAGCTTCAGATTCAGGGCTCATGCGAGAATACATAGAACTTGGAGACCACAACCAGAGATTATTGTTCAATACAGCTTTATTATTTTGGCTATTGGGGGGCCTGGCCCATTTTCCCTATTAGATCAACATTCAGGTTGGGCAGAGTCCCCTGGAACCTCCTTCCTTGACGCTCAAACCATCGAGCCAGGCTGCGGTTCTGGGGGTGGATGCAGACACTGCGTCCAGACAGGTGAAGACTGGGAAAGGAAAGGCCCAAAGCCATGGTCATAGTTGGCAGATTAGGTTAGGGTGCAGGGGTTAGGGGCAGAGGCCAGATGACAACCTGACTTGGCATCAGAATTAGCAGTTGGGGCTGGGGTTGGGATCTGCATCAGGGATTGGGACTGGGGTCTGAGTCAGGGATCAGTATCAAGGGCAGGGCCAGAGCTCACACAAAAGCCTGGAGGTGGCAGTCCCCATCAGCCTCCTGCAGTTCCACCTGGGTGACCTTCCTCAGTAGCTTTCTTGACAGTGGCTGTCGGTAGAGCTGGGTACAGCAGGTAGTGCTGGATGGCAGTAGCGCTGCTAGGGGATAATGGGGCCACATGTTCAGAGGGCTCCTGACCGAAAACCCCTCAATCAGACAGCTGGAAGCTGGACTTCCTGAGCCCCTTTTCCCTCCATCCCATTCACCCAGATCCCTGGCCTTCTGAACTCCCAAGCACTGACCTGCTCCCGAGTCTGGGATCAGAAGCAACAGTAGCAGCAGGAGGCTGATGGTGGGTGAGGGTTCCTTCATGCTGCGCAGCCTGGATACTTCTCTCTCTCTTTCCTCCTTCTCCCCTATCTTTTATCTGGATACCTTTAACCTGGGGCACCAGGTGAGTCAGAGGCAGATGAAGATGGATTTCTCATCCGGTGACACTCCTGGGCTCTGGTTGCCACAGACCCCTATGCCAGAACCCCCTTCCTCTTTTAGGAAAGCCTTTTCCCATGGGCTCCTAAGCCCTGGGCAGAGAAGCTGAGGAGAGGGACAGTGCATGATGTGGGGCCTGAAGGTACAGTGACTGAATAAGAGCAGCCAAGAATCCTCAGTGGCATCCAATGATGGACATTCACACGCATATACCCATAGCTACACATTCACAGTCACACCTCACTCGATCAACCTCACATGGTCAGACAACCACAGATAGAATTATGCAGCCCCAATTATACTCGAAATCCCACTGCCACACAGCTGTTTTCACAATACTCCAGTCAGACTAGCACACACAAATTCTGATGGGGGTGTTGTGGGTAGGGTGGAGCAGAGGGCAAGCCAGCACAATTTGCCTTCATTTTCCCCTCCCCACTTCCTGTCCTAGCCTGCTGATCTTATCAGGAGAAATAGATGGAAACAGGTCCCTCAGCCGGCGTGTCTGGCTGAGGCAGAGTCTTGGCGGTGGCCAGTCACATTCAGAGAAGCTGGGAAAGGCCCTTTTTGGTGGTATTTGGGGTGCCTTGGAGATGATGAGGTGGAAGCTGCTTTCCCTGGCAAGATGAGACAGGAAGGAAGGGGTTGGGTGGGTAAGGAGGGCAGACGAGGGAAGATAAAAGTTCTTTGGTGCCAGGTTGCTGCTAAGGTAAAGAAAAACACCAAGAAATCTTATCTTTCTGTTTTTGCCTAGTCCTGTCCCAGAAATGCCAGCTTCTTGTCAAAAGGGGCCTGGCCTGGGGTTTCCATACTCAGTCCCTCCTTGGCTTACCAAGACATCAGACTTGAGAGCTCAATTACTTCTCTTTTGTTCTATTCAAATTCTAGCTTCTCTCCACTGTGGGCCTGGAAAAACGTTCCCTTCCCCCACCCAGGCTCAGTAATACCCATGAACACGTACGCCCTCTGCATCCCATCTTCTTGCTAATGCCCCAAGCTCCCATCTACTTCCTGTCCCTTCTCTCCTAATCCCATACCCAGCCCTCACTCCCAGCTTCCCCTGACCCCTCAGAAAAAAACGCCTCCTCCTCCTCCTCCTGTCCTTTCCAGGAAGCTGAGAACTGCCTAGGGTGTTCAGTGCCCCTGGCAACTTGAAGAATTTCCTACACCAGGTCTGGAGATTTCAATCCTCAAGTCCTACTCAGTATTTAAAATATAAACTGAGTCATAACCCAGTAATCAAGTCCTTATCTAGTTGTTGCAGGAGTGCCGTCTGGAGCATTTCCGCTGTTTTAGCCTTCGATGGGGCAGGCCTTCTCTTGGCCCAGGGACTCACACCTTTGCTGGGCATCTCGTTCTGCTGCAGCAATCAGGAGGGACCGCCGGCTCCAAGGGCAGAAACTAGTCCCCCTCTCAGGCTGGACAACTGGAGCTTCTCCCTCCTGTCCAGGGTGGAACTTGAAGGCCCTTCCGGGGAATTTGCCTTGTGGATACTCAGGAATTCTGACCGGTTCCTGGTGAGGTATAGGCCCAGGGCTAGACAGGGTGCTCCCCTTTGGATAGGGTTCTTGATGTAGACCTTGTGATAAAATGGCTCAAAACCCGGGGTCCATTTCTGAAGGTGGACACAACCCAGAGACATCTTGAACTTCTAGTGCCAGAGGCCTTAGGGGCTCTCTCCACCCTGCAGCCTGGACTTGTGGCCCAGAGCTTGGGTGCAGTGATTGAGGTGCCATCGTCTTGTCACAGATCTGCGTCAGCTGTCTGTCTGTCATACACTTTGTGGTCTCTCTTGGACCAGTCAGTCCAGAGACCTGAGAAGGCAAAAGATGAATTCTTCCAGGCACGTACCCATCTCTTCCCTTCGGCTTCTC
Organism: Myotis lucifugus; assembly: GCF_000147115.1. NCBI lineage: Eukaryota > Metazoa > Chordata > Mammalia > Chiroptera > Vespertilionidae > Myotis > Myotis lucifugus. The sequence goes on along the minus strand of NW_005871294.1, from coordinate 494,314 downwards.
CATAGATAGGGCCAGGTCTCCTCAGCCACAACCTGCTGTGGCAGGGGCAGCCCCAGGCTGAAAGTTAGCTTTTGCCCCCAACCCACAAACTGGGCTGTCTCTTTAACTTAATCCTTTAGTGCCCTTCCTGGTGCGGGGGCCAGTCCCTAACTGATGGGGGTGTTGGCCTACTGGAGTCCCTGACCCTCAGCACTTTAGGAGACGTGGGTCAACTGGGTGATGAGAGAGAAAGGGATGACAGGAAACAGTGGCCCTTAGGTTCTCCTAAGGAGGAGTAAGAACTTCTAGGTGGGGTGATGCCAAGTGTCTTTAAACTTGGGATCAGACTGGAGGAGCTGGAAGTTGGGGTATTCATTATAGGGAAAGCCCTCCAACAGTCCTAAGGCTCTTCTTCCCGATGGCGGGCTGAGGGAGGCAGCTTCTAGGACTCCTCCCCTCCCCTCACAGCCTACGTCCACAACCCTGGGCTTAAGATCTTTTAGATCCACTCCCAGGAAAAGAAGATCTGGCAAAGCCTTAGCCAGGAGGAAGGTGGTAGCAGACAGACAGCTGGGGTTGCGAGAACACAGGAATGTGGGAATGAAGTTGGGAGGAAGACCGACCCTCCATATAGGCTACTCAGGGAGGAATGCAGCTGTAGGGGGTGCAGGGCAGTCACCGGCAGTAACGAGGGCCTGACCCCGAGGAGGGACCCTCAGATATAACAGGAAACTAGACGTGGAGGGGCTCCCAGCCTACACGTGGCGGCGGCGGCGGCAGTCAGGAGGGAAGCACGGTGCCTTCGGTTAAATCTTTAATGCACTGGCTGGCTGGGCAGTGGCGGCGGGTGTGCGGCGGGGGAGGGCGAGACCCGAGCGCTGGGGGACGGGGCCCAGGCCGCTCGACAGACAGCTCATCAGGCCCCGCAGAGGCTCCAGCTTCGGCTCCCGGGGGTGTGCCGAGCTGTGGGGCGACCCGACATGGGCATGAGGCTGACAAGGCCTCCCGGATGCCCCCCCAGATCTGTGCTCCGACGCCTGAGCGCTCGTCTGTGCCCGGGGAGGGTCC
>NW_005871294.1:464551-493043 GCF_000147115.1 Myotis lucifugus | reverse complement strand
CCGGGGGCGGCTCCCTTCGCAGCCCCCGGCCCTGGAGGGGCCCCACCCCCACTGCCCCCGCCCCCCGGGAACTCGCGCCCTCCCCCCACCCCGAGCCGCTAGCTTCTCCCCCGCAGAACCCGCCCCCACTCACTCCTCCTCCGCCTCCAGCGCCACCTCGTATCTCCTCAATCCCGACATGTCTCGGGCTCCGAACGGCTCCTGGGGGGCGGAATGATCGGATCTAGTCCTTCCCCAGCCCCCGGCCCCCTCCTCGGTCATTCTCCCGGATCCGTGTGACCTGCTCTCCGGGCACCTGCGGCGGGTGCCCCCGGGGAGGCTCAGCTGCACATCGGGGCGGGGTGGGGCTGAAGGTGTCGGAGGCGCGAGACGTTATGGAACTAGGAGGTCGGTCGCCGCAGGGGCCCGCGGCATTTAGGGGGTCAGGGCGGCGGGCTTTGCGGTCATGGGGTTGGGATATCTGGGGCCCCGGGCGAGGATTTTCGGGGGCTGGATCACCTGGAGGGGGGCTGAGGGGTCGGCGCAGCCTAAACTCCGCCCTCCCCGGCTCCACCCCGGAAACAGACCGTTACCGTGACGTCACAGGGACTCCACGCACCGGGGGCGGGGCTCCCTTTGCCCGGAAGGGGCGGGGTTAGAGCATTTCTTCAGAGGAGGCGGGGTCAAAGTGTCAGTAGGAGGTGGAGGCATTTATCGCCAAGATGCGAGGCTCTGGACTTTCTTTTATAAAAGGATGGAGTCAGATTTTGGAGTTCTACCCTGGGAGATGGAGACCTCAGAAATAGGCAGCAAGAAAAGAGCTTTGGGGAGGGGGATAAAAGGGGGAGGTGGGAGATGTCTGTAATACTATCAACAATAAAAATATATATATTAAAAAGAAAAAAAAGAAAAAGAAAAGAGCTTTGAGACGCTGTCCAGTGCTGTTTTCCTCAATTCCCTCTTCTCCTCTCAATCTCCTTGACTTCTGCCCTGACGATGGCCTTTCTTGTCTGTCCTGTTCTACTCGTCTGACCCCAGGCTGAGGAGGAATAGGCCTCCAGAGAGGGCTCAGTCTAGACAGGCCAGGCTATGAAAATACTTCTCGGATGAGTGGCCTTGGCTTAATGGCCAGAGGGTCAAAGCCCTTCCTATCTGAGCTGAGACCTACGTTCCTGTGATTTTTGTTCCTACAGTCATTCAATCAACAAATATTTACTGAGTGCCTGTTACATGCAGGCACTGTGCTCGGTGTGGGGATACAACTGTAAAAAGGACAGGCACGGCCCTGGCTGGTGTGGCTCGGCTGGAGCGTTGTCCTGTACACCAAAAGGTGGCAGGTTTGATTCTCGGTCAGGGCGCATACCCAGGTCGGTGTGTGCAGGAGGCGACCGATCAATGTTTCTCACATGAATATTTCTTTTTCCCTTCCTCTCTCTAAAATAAATTTTGAGAAGAAGAAGAAGAAGGAGGAGGAGAAAGGCACAGTCTCCACCCTCCGAGGGCTTCTCATCTGGGTTGGAGATGCGGGGGGGGGGGGGGGGGGTGGAAAAAAAAATCAGAAAATTAACATAAATTTTGAAGACTGGCTAGGACAGTAGAGGGGTGCTGTGACAGAGCCCAGTAAAGAGCAATTTGCCAAGTGTGGGAGGTTGGAAATAGCTCCCCCAGATGGTCTTTGGAGGGAGGACGGGAACTTTGTGGCTGGACTGTAGGAGAGAGAGTGACTAGAAACGAGTGAAGTGAAAGTTCCCTCAGCCTGAAGTGTGGAGAATGGAAACATCTGCTCTCTCCCTGCATCCCACCCTTCCTCCCTCTCATACCTGGCTTGCCTTGCTTGTGCCACAGACAGGTGACAGATCTGTGGGTGCCCGTTGGGCTTTACTGGAGCATTGCAGTTTGGTGTGGAGTAGAAGCTGTGCTCCAGTCATACCCTCTCACACTCACACTCACACTCACACTCACACTCACACTCCAGGCCCTGCCCAGCTTTGTCAGGTCTGGTGCAGAGGAGCTGATGGTCTGGTTCTCTCTTCTGATCCTTGGGTCCCCAGGGCGGCAGTGGTTCACATCCCTTCCCTCGGTCACGGGGCTCCTTCTGGAGCTCTCACGGGCTAAATGCTGGGGCACTTGTTCTGGGGGAGGAAGGAGAGGCAAAGTTATGGGCTGGGGTCTTGGGCAGGAGCTCAGAGGGAGGAGGCAGGGCTGGAGAGGGCAGGCTTGCCTTGGCAGAGTTCTTCTGCAGTCTCTGGATGTGGTCCCCCCAGGGCTGGTCTGGGGGTGTGCATGCTCCAGCGTGGTGAACCTGGAGTCAGAGGTCGGAGAGAATAGAGCAGCTCCGGAACTCAGTTTCCTGGAAGGTCTGGGTGTGTAGGGTAGAAACTGAGGACCACACCAAGGAACCTGTTTCAGGGGCTTCCGTGTGGGAAGAGGCTCAGCAAGGTGTGGAGGAGAAGCTGTGCTCCAGTCTTCCTCAAGGAGAAGAAAGGTAAGATGGTGCTAAAAGGTGAATAGGAGAGAGGAGACAGGTTACTCTCCCCACTCCCCCCTCCCCCCACTCACAGGAGAACAGTGCCTGGCAGCCAGTCCTCAAGGAGGAGATAGGAACAAAAGACACCAGCAATGTTCTCAGGAATTGGGTGTTGGTTCACCAAGAGACAGTGTCCTCAGGGTTGTGGCACACACAACTGGGAGCGAGTGGGTATTAGTTTAGGGCTTGAGGGACTATAAGGTGGGGGAGCTCATAGCCCTGACTCAATTCAGGATACCTGTGTCCAGTGCCATAGCTTTAGTGTTTCTCTCCCCTCCTCCTCCCAATGTACACTGTTCTCTTTTCCTCTGGAAACCAAGCTAGAGGATACAGAGCCTCCAGTGAGAAGGGCAGCCAGAGGCCCCTGGACCCATTCAGGCACTGACACGTACAGGAACACCTGGGGCACAGGCACATCTACATCACACAGGTACCCACAGCACAGAAGCCCATGTATAGATTGTATAGGAATACACACGATGCACAGGTATACCCACGGTACATAGAGACACACAATCACAAGGGCACATCCATTTGGTACATGTGTACTCTCAGGTTCATGGACACACTTGGCTCTGGGTGTTGACTTGAACTCACGGTCCCCTTCACAGACTCCCAGATCCCAGCTGTGCTCCTCATCCGGCCATTTACGCTCTATCCTTTCCAAGGGAGACCTAGAAATCAGTATGCTGAGGAGAGGAGCGGTGCTGTGCAGGAGGCCAAGGGGGACAGCTAGAGATGGACAAATGTGCAGAATCTTTGGAAGCAGTGAGTGTATGGGTTGTGAGAGTCTTTCTGGTTGTGTGGAGCCTGTGAGGCTGGATGGGGGAGAGCGAGCAGAAGAATGATAGTGAGGGAGTCCATGATGGTCCTGTGACTGTGTGTGTGAGCCTGTGTGAGGCTGTAGATGTTGTCTATTTATGGCCCTCTGAAGCTTTCATTCCTTATGTCCAGGAATTTCTTCCCTTCTGTTATATGATACTAGAGGCCCAGTGCACAAATTCATGCACAGGTGGGGTCCGGCTGGCCCGGCCCCAATTGGGGAGGATCAGGCCGGGCCTGTTGGGAGGAGGAGACAGGGGGTTGGCCGGCTGGCCTGCTCTGATTGGGCGGATCAGGACCAGGCTGGCTGTGGGAAGGAGCAGAGGGCAATTGGCTGGTGGGCCCTGCCCTTGTTGGGTGAGGGGACCGATCGGGAGTCAGTGGGTGGGGGAGGGGCTGCGGGAGGTTGACCAGCTGGCTCCACCCCTGATGGGGCTGGTTCGCTGGCCGCAGTGGGCATCATAGTGACCCGTCGTTCTGGTTGTTACAGCATTCCGGTCATGGGCTTTTTATATATATAGATAGGATTTCACTGGCCTTTGTCCCTGGTTTCTGGGCAAGAGACTCTAAATCTTTGGAATTTTCCAAGTAATAGGAGTGTCTTTGTTATTTATGAGCCCCTTGGATTACACCTGAGTTTCTGGGAGATGAGATGACTTAGGATGGGGGCTCATCACTGAAAGATCAACTATGTCCTTGGAGAACTGGGGCTTTGAGCCAGCCCACCCTCCAAAGAAGGGGCTGGAGATTGAGTTCAGCCATGTGGCTCAATGATGCCTATGTAATGAAATCTCAGTAAAAACTCTGGACACCAAAGCTCATGGAACTTCCTGTTCGGTGAATGAAACAATGTGCTGGGAGGGTGATGTGCCCTTCATGTCTCCAAGAGGAGAGAGCATTTAAGGCTCTCTCACAATTCGCCCTGTGCGTCTTTTCATTTGGCTGTTTTTAAAAAAATATATTTTTATTGATTTCAGAGAGGAAGGGAGAGGGGGAGAGAGAGATAGAAACATCAATAATGAGAGAGAATCATTGATTGGCTGCCTCCTGCATGCTGCACACTGGGGATCTGAGCCCACAACCCAGGCATGTGCCCTGACAGGAATCCAACTGTAACCTTCTGGTTTATAGGTTGACGCTCAATCACTGAGCCACGCTGGCTGGGTTCTAGCCACCTTTTTCTTAAGTCCACCACTCAGGACATTGCCCTGTTTCTCAGATGGCTTTTCAACCTATTTCTCCCAAACAAATACTCCTTTCTAGGAGAAAAGATTGTGTCCATGTGTGAGTGTGTGTCTGTGTGCCCATGTCTGTGTGTAATTGTGTCTGTGTGTCTATGTCCTTGTATCTGTATTGTGATAATGTATACGCGTAACTATCTGTGCTGTGTCCTTGATGTATGTAAATGATCGTGTGATTATCTGATTGTGTGTACAGACAGGTAGGCGGATTAAGGTGTTGGCCTCGCCAGGGTCTGAAATGACACGTGTGTGTGTGTGTGTGTGTGTGTGTGTGTGTGTGTGCGTGCGCTAGCTGTTTGTTCAATCCATCACTTTGTGGCTCTCAACCTCATAGGGCCTGCAGGGGGCGTCCAGTGCAAAGGGAAAAGAGGATGTGAGACTCCTGGGCTGTGGAAGCGGGGCTCTGGCCTGAGGAATCTGAGTTGCCTTGTTCCAGAAGTGAGCTGGAAATGAGTAAGAAAACAGATGAATCAGCTCTTGAAAGTCCCTGACCCTGGGAAGAGGTCTGCTTCTTTTTATCCCAAACTTCTGTCTACCAGAGGTCCCTGGCCACCCAAGCCAGAGTGTGAGTAGAACATTGCACAGGACTTCAGAGGTGACTGGACATCGGAATGGGGGAACTCTTGAGCAATAGTCCACCCCCGCTTCCCCATCTACCCCCTGGAGCTTGAAGTAAAATCACTGCCAGGGGTTCCTGAACAAACCCCTCTACTTCCTGCAATTTGGGCCACTCTGGATCCCAGGGTTCCTGGGTTTGGACTGATCTCGCTTGGGAGAAGTGCAGGAAACAAGGGTCCTTGAACCCAACGCAGTAGGTGACCTATGTGGCTGGACACGAGGAGCCCTGGGGACTCAGAGGGAAGGTAGAGAAGGCTTCATGGAGGGGGGAGCTCCGCAGAGCCTTGAAGATGGGTGAGGCAGGAGGGAGGACATTCCAGGGAGAATGAACAGGAAGCAAAGGCTCAGAGGAAGGACAGGGGTTTGTGACTGTTCCCAGTGTGGGTGAGGCAGGGGAAGGGTAATTGGTGAAAGAAGCTCTGTGTATGGGGGTAATCCCTGGGGTACTTGGGGTACTTCCTGATGATGCCAGGCCCAGTGGTCAAAGTTAATGGAAGACTCCGGTAACCTTAATCAGGCAGGACCATTAGGAGCTTCACGACCTTTGAGTGTGAAGGTTTGGGTTCCTTAGCAGCATAGAATGTCAACCAGCTGAAGTGCCAGTTGGGGGTGAAGGGAATGAGTTATAGAGAAAGTACGGTAAACAGAATTCTGAGTTCCCTGCCCCCTGGTATGCAAGCCCTGTATAATCTTGCTTTGAGGGGATTTTTTTCGGACATTTGACCTTTGAATATGATGGGATTAGATGATTACATATGGCAAAATGAAGGGATTTTGCAGGTGTAATTAAGGTCTCTAATCCATTGACTTTCAGTTCGTCAAAAGGGAGATTGCCCTGGGTGGGCCTGACCTAATCAGGTGAACCCTTGTAAAGTGTCTAGAGATAAGAAGTAAGAAGCGGCAGCAGATGCTCTTATTTGGCCTTGAAGAAGCAACTGCCATGCTGTGGAGAGGGCCATGCAGCCGGCAGTGGCAGGCAGCTCTAGGCACTCAAGGCCTCAGACTTACAACCACAACTGCCAGCACCCAGTGAGGTGGGAAGAGGATTCTGAGCCTGAGATGAGACTGCAGCCCTGGCTGATATCTGAGTTCAGCCTGGCGAGACCCTGAACAGAGGACCCAGTCAACAAGTACTTGAACTCTTGACCCACGGAAACAATGAGATGATAAATTTGGATTGTTTGAAGCTGCTAAGTTTGTGGCAATTTGTTACACAGCAATAGAAAACTAATATAAAAACAAAGGAATGAATGCTAATTAAGTCCCAGGACCAGTTTCAGAACTGTTGACTACAGCTTTCATTCCTACTTCCTTCCAGGTTGTGAAATGTCACTATTTCTTTAACTGACTCCCTTTTTCTGTCATCCTCCTTTATTCCATCCTTCAATCTGGGTTGTTGTGGTAAGAGTACTTCCGCTCATCAAGACTGTTGTTTATTTTTCCTGGCAGTCGCCCGCTTGAAGTTAGGCATGGCTGCGTGACCTACTTTGGCCAATCAACTGTGTGCAGAAATGGCATGTGTCATTTGTGGGTAGAAGCATTTAAATCAGGGTTCTCCTTGCCATTTTACCTGGCTGGGACGATCATGGAAACATTTGTGGGGAAGAAGGAGCACGCCAAAAGATCCGGGTGGCCTGGAATGTTGAACCACCACATGGAATACAGCTGCACTAAAGACCCGCCTAGACCCACAGCAGGCTTGGTAAGCATGGGGAATAGAATTTTGTTGTGTTAAACCACTCAGACTTGGGTGTCATTTATTACTGCAGCATAACTCAGTCTATCCTGACCAATCAGGTGTGTTGGTGGTGGTTTTCAGGTATTGTAGAATAGAGAGATGAGATTACAGCAAAACTAGAAAAGGATTGGATGTCAGCCTGAGATCTTGGATTTAGCCCCATAATTCATAAATTGAAGCCCGAACCTTCAATGTGACTGTATCTAGAGATAGGCTTTTAAGGAAGTAATTTAGGTTAAACAAGGTCATAACGGTAGGGTCCTAATCTGATAGGACTGTAGCCTTAAAAGAATAGGAAGAGAGAGGACACAGTGAGGTCACAGTGAGAAGGCAGCCATCTGCATGCCAGGAAGAGGGCTCTCACCAGGCATCTGGATCTGGATCTTCTAACCTCCAGAACTGTGAGATGTGTAGTGTTTCCCCCACATCCCGCGTAGTTCAGGGTTCTGGATCTAGAGGAGGGGCCTCACACAAATGAAAGAGAAAAGACAAGAGATAATTTGGAAATATTGGGGGGCCAGGCGGGCAAGTCCAACTCAAGGGGAAGGACTTCCACTGGTGCTCAGGCCTCGCCAACCTTTTATTGGATAGGGATACACTCATAGCCCTTAGGCAGGCAATTTCCAGTAACAGGCAGACATCAGCAAGGATTTACATAAAAATAAATGGGGAAGTTGCTTCAGCTACTATTGTCTGGACTAACTGTGGGTGCACAGCCCTGACCTTTGCCAGAGCTCAAGGGTCGCCAGCCTTCCGGGTTCCTTGTCCACACCTCTCTGCTAGTGAAGACAATGGATGGCTTCCTGCAGTGAGAAAATAAAATTTCTGTTGTTTAAACAACACGAATTGTTATTTTGTATTTTATTATGGCAACTTAGACTGACTGAGGCAGATATTTGTTAGGTGATATCCTTAAATTTTTAAGGAGTCTAAGATTTGGGAAGAAGGATGTATGTTGATGTAGGATAGCCATAGGGTAGACTATAGAGATTTTTTTTTTCACTGCTCACAAACTTAACCCCTTTCTACGGTTTGAGGAATTTTCTATTATATGAGTTTTAGTTACTTTCCAACATAGAACCCCCTAAGGGTCACATACTAATTTTCCTAGCTTCCTTTCCAGCTAGGATTCAAACACATGACTTAGGCTTATCCAATCAGAAGCACCTTTCAAGGACTGTGAATAGGAAGCTAGTAGTGATGCAAAGGAGCAGGGTTAGTAGAACATCCATTTTCGTGGCGGTAGGAGTGGTGGCAGAAGTGATGTCTGTTTTTCATGGGCAGCTGAGCTGTGATTCTAGAAGTGGAAGCTGGCAGGCTGATCACCCAATATTTGAAGGGCTTGTGACAACAGTACAAATGGAGGCCCACATAGCATATACCTAAATATTTAAAAGTTATAAATCAAGCTGACAGGGTGTCAAAAAAAATGTCTCTCTTACTACCTTGAAAACTATACTTTCAAAACAACTTGAAGACCAGGTTCAAATTTAGAATTCTTGGAATCCTTGGAGTTCCTTGACGGAGAGATGTGGCAAGGGGAGATCCAAGCTCCAGTCCCAACTTGTCCACCCACTTCCTTCTCTTACTACCCTCAGTTCCAATTGCACCATGAAGGGCCTCATATACCTGATGTAGACACTCCAGCCCCATACATACAAGTTCCTTTCACATTACCTGGCAGTAGCTACCTCTTGGTCATTCTCTGGACCTAGTAGTGTACACAACATTGACATAATCTATCATAGGAAGGACAGATCTAAGGAAGAGGTCTGCATGGATTCTTGAAGTTGCTTGGGGCCTTTTGGGCAGGGAATTCTCCAGTTTCCAGTTCCTGAAATGTGGTCTAGAAGGAGAAGCACTAGCTCCAGGTGAGCATGCCCCCTTAACCCTGCGTACTGTGTATGCCACGTCCAGAGATATGACTGGAAGAGGGACAGAACAGGGTCCTCTAAAACATGGACTACAGGTCAGGGGCCTCCGTTATCTGGACGTTAGGGTGGTACTGGCATTTGGCATCCCCTTTGTGCTACCATGCTGTCCTGGGGGGCTGTCTGGACCGTCCTGGCTCTACTGCATGCTTTGCGTGTGGTTCTGGCTGCCTAGGCCCCCTTATTCTTTCATTTTCTGTACCTTCAGGGTCTTTTTAATAACTTGCTTTTCTGTTTAAATCACCTAATGAGTTTCAGTGGCTTGCAAGTAAGAATCCTGACTGATACATTTATCTGCCCTTTTTTGGGTGGAGGTAACCCTATATCATGGCAGCTCTGAGATTGCTGAGAGCCCCACACTAACAGATACTCTGATACTTAGGGCTGCGATGCCAGGAGGCGCCATTTACACAGGCTCCAGGGAGAACGGTGTCCCTGGAGTGTGCAATGATGCTGTCCTGCCTGGCAGGCGTGGGTGTTCCTGACAGTGCCAGGATTTCCCAGGAGGAATGGTGGCCTGAGAGTAATGGGGGGACCTTGACATTCATGGAGGTCCTGTCAGCAATGGGGACACCAATAGGTATTGGTATGTCTTGTCAGGGTTCCTGAATTGATGGAGGGCTTGAGGGTTGTGCCCCTGTGGGAAGGGGTGGCTTCCTTTTGGGGGAGGAGCCTTGAAATGATGGTCTGACAGGTATGGGATCAGCAAGGTGATTGGGGTTTTGTTAGAGTTGGGTTCAGATTTCCAGGGACTACAGTTCTGATATCCAGAGCCCCAGGGGTTAAAGCCATCCCACTTTGGTGGGTTGGAGCCCAGGGCAGCTCATATTTTCTGCCCCTCCACGCCCCCTGTGGGAGCCATGGGTCCTAGGAACAGAAGCAGGGCTGGATGTCTGACTCCCTCATCTACTCTGATCTTCAGAGTTTCTGCCCTAACCGTTGTCATTCTCCCCTGTCCTGCCTATTCCTGACTCCTCAGGAGATAGAAGTGGTCCTCGAAAGTGGGTCCTTCAGGAGTCTAATCCCACTCCTGAGGATGTGAACACATGACTTAGACTTGTCCAATCAGAAGCGCCTTTCAAGGGACTACAGATTTTCAGGGACTACGGTTCTGATATCCAGAGCCCTGGGGGTTAAAGCCATCCCGGTTAGATGCTTTGCTCTGCAGAGGTCCAACCAGGCTAGCTCAGAGAGCCCCCACCCCCAGCCCCTCACGAGGCCTGACCCTTTCAGGAGCCTTGCCCACAGGCCCCTTAGTCCTGCCCCTACTCCTACCCTCCGGATCCTAACCCTGCCCTGTCCCTTCATTCCCATTTTTATTGCAACATCACCTGGCCTCTGTTACTCCCTGAGAATGGAGGTAAGAAGGTGGGCATAGTTGTAGCCTGATCCCTTCTCCACTGTCCAACTTGGGGAAACTGAGGCCTGGGCAGGCCTCGAGAAACTGTGCCTACTTCCTTCTGGAGACTCTGGGGAAACCAGTTCCACTTCTGCTGGAGAGGCCCAGGAGGCTGGAGGCCCTCCAGGGGGCATCTCTGTGTCTGGCTCAAGCACTGGGATCCTGCCTGAGGCCTTCAGCTTCTCTCCTTGTTTTCCCCCAACTCTTCCTAGCAGGTCAAGCCTTTCCACCCCAACTGGATATCCCAGACCCCAGCCCTCTTCCCAAGTGCTACCCATCAGACCGACTTGGGCTGCAATCTCTGCTTTGCCACTCTGCCTCTCCATGCCTCAGCTTCCTCAGACATAGAATGGGACCAGTGATCCCCAACTTATAGGGTTTAAGGATGCAATATGTCATACACATAAAGGACGCAGCTTGGAGGCTGACACATGGTCAGGACCTCAAAATAATGGCTTTTCCTCTTTCCTGAGGGCTGCTTCCTCAGACCTGGGCCTGCTGTATTGCTCCCCATTTTTGCTTAGGAGATGGGTCAACTAAGAGAGGCGGTATATGTAGTACAGATTCTGAAGCCAAACTACCCAGCGAGGACCCTCAGCTCTGCCCTTTACCAGCGGTCCAGCCTGGGTAGTTACATGCGAATGTCAGGAGCACAGAAAGCAGTGCCCGGCACCGGTTAAGCACTTAGTGGTGAATTAACTGGTACCACAGAGCCATGTCCTTCCACGGGCGCGAAGTCTTAGGGGCCAGCGAGGCAGTTCTCTCATCAGAGAGGTGCCTGCTTCATTGTACAGAGGGGCTCTTGAAGGAAACTCCCTACTTGGGAGTCCTGCCCCTTTGTGAGACTAATTCCAAGGTTTTCTAGCTGTTTCTGAGTTTCCCGGAGGCCAGGGAAGGGGGGCACAAGGGTGGGGGTTTACCAAGAAGTTGACATGAGATGATGAAAGTATGATCAAAACTGCATGGGGCTGGCTCTGACCCAACACCCACAGCACCACTGTTTTGAGAACTGGATGCGCTCCAGGTGGGAGTGGGAGGGGCATCGTGGGAAAGAGCCATGCTCAATTTCATTTTTTGTTACTCAGATATTTACTGGGGCTTGTTCTGTGCCAGCCCCTGTGCAGAGCAATGCTGGAAATGGAGATGGACAGGCCCAATCCCTTCCACTGGGAACTCTATCAATAGACAGGACAGGGACTGTCAACAATAAATTAAAAAAAACAACACAGGACAGGGAGCTTTTTGTCCACCTATGAAGCTGGCAGCTCCCTGAGCAGGGTTGTCAGGTCCCTTTAGGAAGATGCTGGCTGTTGGGTAGAGAAGTATCACTCGGCTGCTGGCCTTAAACCGGTAGCAGGTACCATGTGAAAGGTTTTCTTAAACCCACAGTCGCCAACCTTTCGGACCTCACAGACCACCAGTGGTCTGTGGACCACTGGTTGGCGACCCGCTGCTCTAGAGAGGAAGGTATCTACTTATAGGCAGGTGGCAAGGTCCCCGTATCCTGGTCGGGGAGCTAGGAGTCCACACCACCCCTTAGCTGGCTGGCAGCTTCATCATTGTCAGGGAGGCAGGTTGGCTTCTGGAACCCCAGAACTCAGGATAAAGAGATGCCACAGCCCTGGCCAGTGTGGCCCAGTTGGTTGAGCATCATCCCATGTCCTGAAAGGTCGCAGGTTTGATTCTGGTTGGGACACATGCTTGGTTGCCTGAAGGAGGCAGCTGATCAGTTTCTCTCTCATTAATGTTCCTCTCTTATCGATGTTTCTCTTTTTCTCCCTCTCCCTTACCCTCTTTCTCTAAAAAAAACAAAACAAACAAAAACAAACCCACAAAACAATAAAAACATATTGGGGGGGGGGAGACGCCACACTTATCAGTGAATTATGGTGAAACAGAGAGCAGGTGTTGATCAGATGAAGTCACAGAACTGAGCATGTTTGAGTGCGTCAGGACAAGTTCCAAATTGCTGGGCTAAGCTCTCATGTTTCTGGTGGGAGATAAGAAGACAAACCCAGTGCCCAGGAAGGATTGGTGGCTGGGCAGTAGAAAAAAAGGAAGGGAGCAAGCCAGGAGGAAAGGCAGTGGGTGGAGAAAAGGTGGGGAGGGCTGCATGCCTACTCTCTGTGGGACTTTGGTGTCTGCCCCCAGGTTTCCTCTAAGTTCTTCATTCGCTTGCTAGCTCCTGGATTACCTCCCTTCCTGAGTCTCAGAGGGATTCCCTGTGGCCCCAGGAGGTGGCGACATTTATGAACATGTGTGACTTTGGGGAAGCCCATATGAACCACAGGGGGACCCAGAGATTCATGAGTCAAGTCTTTGGAGGGATAAAAATTTAAAGCCCCCCCCCCCCCCCCCCGCCCCACCACACACACCTGACAGATGGGGGAACTAAGGCTTTGAGGGGGCGGAGAGTAAGGAAAAATCTTGCCTAGAATTGAACAGTGAGGGGCGGAAAAAGGATTGTGGGATTGATGGCTGAGCACCGAGCTCAAGGCCTATTCCTGTAACACCCAGTGGCAGTGGCAGGGAAGTAGTGTCCAGGGACTCTGTCCTGGTAGCATCTTCCTCAGGCCTCCCTTCCTCCCCTCCCCTACTCTATCTGCGTGTTCTCCTGAGGGTCCGGAGGGACAGTCTGTGTCTGCCTTTGTGGTAAGCTGGCCTCTGTGTGGCTTCACTGAGAACTGAGAAGGAGTTGAGGCAATGTGCCCCCCTCACACCTATGTTTGTCCTCTGCCTGCTGGGGTGCAGGGCATAGAATCCAAATGCTATTCACAGCTGGGACCTTTGAACTCCATGGCTGGCTGACTTGATGGATGGTTTAATGGATGGATGTGTGGATCGGGGGGAGGATGGATGGAGGTCTAATGGATGCAGGGACATTAGGTGGATGGATGCATGGATGCATGAACGGATGGGTAATTTCCCCCAGGCAGCAGAGCCAAACTTCTCAGCCATAACAGTGTTCTTGAAAAATCCCCATCCCTTCCACTCCTTGTAACTTTAAGACCTGAGAAATCCGAGGTTTTAAACACCTGCTTCTGGGAGCAGAGGGGGGAAGAAGCTGTCATGCTCTCAGCTCAGCGAGGCGGGGCTGGTGTAGGGAGGGGCTCTAGGGTCAAGCCTCAGGCTGACCTGTGGCAGGGCCACAAACAAGTCCCAGCCTGGAGGGCAGAGCTCTCCTAGCATGATTAAGCCTGACCTTGTAGCCCTCCCTAATTCCTTCCTAAGTAGCTAATGGGCTGTGGGAGGTGCAGCAAGTGTTGCCAAAACATGAACATTTGTATACATGTTAATCTACGCTTGTATTAATCAGACTATGAAATAAAGCATCGACTTGCAGGCTGGGTCTTTTGTGTCCTCATCCAGGCTCGGGAGATCCACCGAGCCCCAGCTGTATTCTCTTGTCCTTCAATGACCCCCCTCAGGTTCACCCTTGGCCGTGCTGGCGCAGCACAGGCTGGCACAGCCCTCTCACTGTTTCTCCCCTTCCCAGGCTGCCCAGGCCTGTGCAGGCCTGGTTTTGTTACCAGATGAGTTATATCTGGTAAAGTGTTGGCCACTCTTGCCAGGTGAGGATGCGCAGTCTGGCGTTCCAGCTGCCATTCGACCCCAGCGGCACAGATTTACTGCTCCCAGCTGGACCTCAGAGGCATGGGTGGGAGGCCAGCCAGCTGCCCCAGAGGATTTCCCACACACAAGAGGTTACCCCCCTAGAGCTGCCCTAGGATGCTCTGAGAGTTCTAGGACTTTCGTCTCCCAGAGCCGAGATTCCTCCCCTGTGGACCTCCTGGTCTCATTGTTGCCTCAGCCCTGGAGCTCATATGGGCTTCAAGGGTTGGTGAGCTTCCTTCAGACAGAACCTCTGGCTTCCCTGGCTGCTCCTCCTTCTCTCCCATCTCTCACTCCTGGCTCCCAGTTTTGTCTGTCAGTACCCTGAAAAGTGTGACCCCAGCTGGCGCTGGCCCTGGCCCAGACTGGATAAGAGAGGAGAGCTGGCCTGGAGGTTAGAGTCTATATGGACAGATGAACCCTCACACCTGGCTGTCAAGCCTTTTCCACATATTTATTCATTTTCTAGAAAAATATTTGAATAACTACTTTGTGCCAGGCAGCGTGCTGAGCTCCAGGGAGACAGTGGGAACCAAATAGACAAAATCCCTGTCCAGGAAGGCTGACAAACTAGTCATTATAACTCAGTGTGATGGGTGCTATAAGGAGAGAGGGATAGGGGTCCCTGGGAGCTTGGGAGAGAGGGAGGTATCTAACCCCAGCCCGGGGTCAGAAATGCTTCCCGGAGGAGGAGTCATCCAGACCCAGATGGGAAGTTCTCTGAACAGGAGAGAGACCAGTGTTCCAAACAGAGGGAATGGCATGGGAGATGGGTACTTCCCCAGGCAGGAGAGCTGGGTCCCGGTCTCTCCTCTAGCCATGAGAGCAAGTTCCTGACAACTCCCTTTCCCCAGTGACACCTGATCCATGAGACACCTGGGTGCTGGAACAGCTTTGGGAGCTGAGGCTGGGAGGTGTGAGAGAGATTGGCTTGTTCAGGGAGCTGACACAGGTTTAGTGTCACTGAACCATGGAGTGTCACAGGCTTTTGAGGAGACAGGCGGTGGAGCCCTGGTTGTGGCAGCTTATCCTGAGAATACAGGGAATTAGGTGGAGGTTGATGAGAAGGTTGCTCAGGTTGCAGAGTGGAAAGTAGATCCTGCCAAGCGTGGAACAGAGTGCGGGATCTTGGAGGGAAGGTGGGGGAGGGTGGGTGGGTGGGAGGTAATCAACCAAGGACCTTGTGTGCATGTATGCCTGGCCCATGGACACAGACAATGGAGTGGCAAGCCTCTGGGGTTGGGGTGGTGGTGATGAGGGTGGACTGGAGGGTGTCAATGGGAGAAAAGGGGACATATATAGTACTTTCAACAATAAAGAATTATTTATTTTTTAAAAAAGGAAGAAAATAGATCCTGCCATTCCATCTCCCCCTTTCTACCCTGGTCATCGTGGACAAACAGCAAACAGACGAATCTGTGGGTACCAGTGGGCTTTATTGGAAGCATTGCAGTCTGGGTGTGGAGAAACTGTGCTCCTGCCACTCACCCTCTCACACTCACACTCACACCCTCACACTCACAGACACTCCAGGCCCTGCCCAGCTTTGTCAGGTCTGGTGCAGAGGAGCTGATGGTCTGGTTCTCTCTTCTGGTCCTTGGGTCCCCAGGGTGGCAGTGGTTCACATCCCTTCACTCAGACACAGGGCCCCCTTGGAGGCTGCCAGGGGCTAACTGCTGTGGCGCTTGTTCTGGGGGAGGGAGGAGAGGGAAGGTGTTGGGCTGGGGTCTGGGGCAGGGGCTCAGAGGGAGGAGGCCAGCCGGGAGGGCGGGCTTGCCTTGGCAGCTTTCTTCTGCAGTCTCCGGATGATGCGGTCCACCCAGGGCTGGTCTGGCGGTGCGCAAAGCTTGCGACCTTTCCTTGTGGTGAACCTGGAGTCAGAGGTCAGAGGTCAGAGAGAATGGAGCCCTGGAACCCAGCTTCCTGGCAGGCCCAGGTGTGAGGGGCAGAGGCGGAGGACCACATCCCAAAACTGTTTCAGGGGCTTCCTTGAAGGGGTTGCGCTTGGCAAGAAGAAGAGATAGATAAGGAGGTGGGGGTAGAGTGGGAGGTGAGGCGTGATGCGCTCCTCTCCACAACTCACACAACGGCAGGCACTCTGCAGCCATCCTGGATGTGGAGGTACCGAAAGGCTCGCACAATGTTCCCAGGAATAGGGTGCAGGGCCACAGACAGGCAGCAGTCTTCTGCGTCGTTGGCACCACCCTGAGCTGGGTGGCCATAGGCCAAAGAAGGTAGTGTTAGAGCATAGGGACCCCGAGGAGGGAGGCCACCGCCCTCACTGGGATTCAGGACAGCTGTGTGTATGCGGGGCCCTCTTGGTTGCTAAATATATTGAAATACTTCTAAGCTGTTTGGTAAACAACTACTGTGTGGAGCCCCGCAAATGCCTTCCTGCTGCCCCATCACCCCAATCTCTCTCTCAGGGCTTCTTGACTTTCCCACAAATGAAGAGCTAATGTTGGTCAAAGCATTGAATTGATGGGGAAGGGGTGGTTGTGGGTAAAAGGCTGGGTTAGAGGACTTATGAATTGTTAAATATTTTGACTATTAATTCTGCCTCAATGTCTCTCATTCTCCCCACCTTAAGTATATATATATATATATATATATATATATATATACACACACACACACACACACACACACACACACACACACACACACATATATATCTCCTTCTGCCTGGGATACTGAGGCAGCAGGAAATAGAGCCTGCAGAGACAGGGGCAGCCAGAGGCCCTCAGTTACATCAAGAGACAGACACACGTTGGAATTCAGGAGCCCAGATATACGCACACTCACAGGCATACACGCAGGGCATCCAGCTTCACTGAACCAGGCAGACCTAATTCGCAGTGTCCGGCATGCCCAGCGCCAAGCAGTCTGAGGGCTAGATGTCCCCTCTCCCCTGCCCTCCCCCCGAGCCTCCCCTCAGCCTTACCAGGGGAGGTCCACAGGACCAGCAGGCTGATGGCCAGTAGTGCGGCTGCATGGGATGCCATGGAGGGTGAACAAAGGCTGACTGACAGCGAGAGTGTGCGTGTGAGTTTCTGAGCTCCTGCAGGAGGCTGCGTGAGGCTGAGATGGGCTGGGAGTTGAAATGTGGAGTGTGCAGGCGTCTGGAAATGTGAGTGTGGAAGGCTGTGTGAGGTTGCGCCTGCCTCCTATTTATGGACAGAAGAACTTTCACTATATCTCGTCAAAAATTCCCCTCCAAAATTCATTCTGTGGATTCCCCCTCCCCCCCCCCCCAGCTCCACCTCTTTCTGGGAATATGACCCTTCTTTCCCTCCCTCTCCCCCCGCCCCCCCGCCCCCTCAGCAGCCTTGGCTTTAGCTCTGAGAATCTAAGCAGTCTAGCCAGAATGTGACCGTGTACTAGCTCCTTTGAGAGAGCGTGCACTATTGTCTCATTGGTGGCATTTGCATTATCAACCACAGAGCCGGCCTTCAGGGGTGGTGGTCAGGATTGGGGGCCAGAGTGAGGAGTTGTGCCCCCTTCCCTAGGTCGTTTTTGTTGTTGTCCTTAAGCCTCACTTGAGGATATTTTTCCCATTGATTTTTCAGAAAGTGGAAGGGAGGGGGGATAGGGAGAGAGAGCAGGAGAAGGAGAGGCGGGGAGAGAGGGGAGAAATTGAGGAGAGGAGAGTGGGGGAGAGAGAAATATCAGTGTGAGAGAGACACATTGATTGGTTGCCTCCTGCCCATGCCCCAATGAGGGTGGGGATGGAACCTGAAACCCAGGTACGTGCCCTTGACAGGGAATGGAACCAGAGACCCTTTGGTGCACAACTGATGCTCTAACCACTGCACAATACCGGCTAGGGCCCCCTTCCCTAGGTTTATCCCTCATCCTCGTTCTGTTTTTTGTGGTTCTTCTCTCTGGTGCAGGTGGGAAAGAAGGCTTCCTGGTGCCCTCAGCACAAGCATGGAGCCTGGGGCAGCCCCCAAATTATCACAGTGCCTGCCTATCCATCATGTGGGAACTAGGCCCTCCCTTGAGACAAGCAGAGCTGAAAGGGTATGTACCTTGGAAGGAGGCCCAGCACCCGCATCCCACATGTCAGACCTCTGGGATTCAACTTCTTGGCTCAGTGAACTCTGCCCCTTTCTCTATTGATCAATTTCACATGTCCAACACCTGGGTCAATGCAACAGCTGGAGGGAGCCTGGCCCGGAATAGCCCCCTTCATTTTTCCCCTCCTCTCGATCCTGGGAACCAAGAGGGGATTTCTAAGGAGAGGGGCTAGCCAGCTCATATTCAGACAAATTTCCAAATTTCAAGGAATTGACAGATGGGGAAGGGGACAAGTGATTTCCCATCCTTACAAGAAAGACTAGAGATAGGCCAGGAGAGAAGGCCTTGAGAGAGAAATTAATATGTGGGATACCCATTCAATCAGCCCACCTAAGCTCTGGACCCTCTTCCGGATGGGGTGGTGATTCCCTCATAAGTTTTTAACTTATCTTTCTTTCCATCATTAATAATAATAATAATAGCAATAATAATAGTAGCAGTATTAGCATTTGTGTTTGTTTACTATTTTCTAGTCAATATAGTAATATAGTCCGTATTAAGGACTTTACTAATATTGTCTTGCTTAGCTTTCCCAAGAAAACTATAAAGTAATTTTTATTATTATCATATTATTATCTCTGTTTTACACATAAGGGAAATGAGACTTAGAGTACTGGGTCACACAGCAAACAAGTGCCTTGAATCTAGGTGTATTTTGCTGTAAAATTTACACTCTTCTCCTGTTCTATATTGCCTGCCTACCACCTGTCTGTTGATCATAGATGAGTACAGAGGAGTTCGACTCCACAGAGAGCACACCTGGGTTGGGATTCAGATCCTACCACTTGCTAGCTGTGTGACCATGTGCGAATGATCCAGTTTTTGTATCTTAGTGTCCTTACCTGTAAAGCAGGAATGGTAATAGACCTACTTCTTGAAATTAAATTAGGTAATCTGAGTAAAGGACTTAGTTTAGGCTGGCATGTAATAAGCATTCATTAAATATTAACCATTATTATAATGTACCCTTTTATGGAAATACTAGAGGCCCGGTGCATGAAATTCGTGCACTGGGGGGAGGGGTTGTCCCTCAGCCCAGCCTGCACCTCTCCAATCTGGGACCCTTCGGGGGATGTCCGACTGCCAGAAATCCCCACAGGGATCGGGTCTAAACCAGCAGTCGGACATCTCTCTCACAAT
The DNA here is from genome assembly GCF_000147115.1 of Myotis lucifugus. Classification (NCBI taxonomy): domain Eukaryota; kingdom Metazoa; phylum Chordata; class Mammalia; order Chiroptera; family Vespertilionidae; genus Myotis; species Myotis lucifugus. The sequence continues at coordinate 473,956 of NW_005871294.1, read as the reverse complement.
CCAGGACTGCTGGCTCCCAACCGCTTGCCTGCCTGCTTGATCACCCCCTAACCACTCCCCTGTCAGCCTGATAGATGCCTAACTGCTCCCCTGCTGGCCCGATCGCCCCCAACTGCCCTCCCCTGCCGGCCATCTTGTGACCACATGGGGTGGCCATCTTGTGTGAGAGTGTAACAGTCAATTTGCATATTACCTCTTTATTCTATAGGATTTGTCAGTTAATTCATCTAGTTATCTTTCTATTGATCTATCCATCTTCTTCTTACAGTGGTTCTGATTAGTCTCTTTTGTACCACTTATCCCACCCCCACCCCCACCCCATTCTCCACTCTTCTGTGCCCTGCTCTGTACTCTGGAAGGCTGACCTTTACATACAGCATTACTCAAGGCCCCTTGCCTTCCAGCTTCTGTTTGGATTTGGCCCACAGGAGGCAGCAGCAGGAGATCAGTGGGTGGTAGGAGAGAGAGGTTGGGGTATGAATTCCCCAAACCCTTCCTCTTGCTGCAGTTCTGAAAGTGAACAATTTCCTCTGGGGCAGTTGTTCTCAACGAGTGGTCTTTTGACAGCAGCAGCACCTGGGGACTTATTAGAAATGCAAATTCTCAGGTCCTACTCCAGACCTACTGGAGTAATCTGCATTTTAACACACCCTCCAGGGACTCTTATCTGCGCTGAACTGTGAGAAGCACTGATTGACCATTACAGATCCTTTGGGGCTGCCTCTTCTGCATTGGTCTGTCTCTAAGGCTCGCTGTTCCTTCCTCTTACTCCTTCAGGCCTTAGTATGGTAATAATTTCCCGGTATTTGTTAAACCCTGAGTGTTTCACCATCCCCCGTTGGTTCCTTAATCCTGATCCCCACCTCTTAAATAGTTTCTTTATTAAAATCTTTCTGGTTAAACTTTTAGAGTATGTCATCTGTTTTGTGCAAGGATCCTGGCAGATACAGTAAATGTACCAGAAGAGATCCCAGGAAATAGACCCCCAAAATGGGATCCGAGGATTGGGTTGTTCATATGTTTGATGAGCACACAGATCATTTCTTTGCATAGAACAAGAGGACAATGTTAGGTTAGGTGGCTCAGGAGGCGGAGTAGGAAATAAAGAGAGTTGATCAGAAAAGGAAGGAAGGAGAGGTTTTTTTCTGCGTCCCCAGGCGACCCACGAACCCCAAAGACAGGGCACGTGAATCCACACCAACAGGGAGGGGGGCGCTTTTTTTATACAGCTGTTCAGTGAGGGCGGGGGAGCATGAGCTGTGGGAGTTCCCGCCGCGGGGGTCGTCACGGTTTCCAGGTGTCGTCATCTGTCTGGTAGCTGACCTGTTAGGAATTCCAGGGCGGGACCGGTATCTGCGTCACCATTTACCTGGTGCACTGGCCTGTTACGGATTTTGGAAGGGCCCAGTATCTACGTCACCATCTGCCTGGTGGAGGCATGCATCAGCTCCTGGACCCCCTTTCGACCTAATAGATATTAATAATCTGGAGCATGAGAAGCATCGCAATCACTTACCAGTGGTTCTCAACCTTCTGGCCCTTTAAATACAGTTCCTCATGTTGTGACCCAACCATAAAATCATTTTCGTTGCTACTTCATAACTGTAATGTTGCTACTGTTATGGATCATAATGTAAATATCTGATATGAAGGATGGTCTTAGGCGACCCCAGTGAAATGGTCGTTCGACCGCCAAAGGGGTTGCAACCCACAGGTTGAGAACCGCTGACTTAGACTATCATCAGTCTAGGGTGGAATGCTGGTGGAGGGAAAGGCATTATGAGATAAAACGCCGAGGCACTTGACCGCTATGGTCACAAATGGTGATTTCAAATGGTGATTACATATATTGTTGGGTAGGCAGCCTGTTTCTTTTCTTTTCTTTTTTTTTAGAGAAGAGTGATTTTTAAAAAATTGATTTCAGAGAGGAAGGGAGAGGGAGAGAGGCATAGAAACATCAATGATGAGCGAGAATCACTGGTTGGCTGCCTCCTGCACGCCCACCACTGGGGATAGAGCCTGCAACCCTGGCATGTGCCCTGACTGGGAATTGAACCTTGACCTCCTGGTCAACACTCAACCACTGAGCCATGCCAGCCCGGCTGGGCAGCCTGCTTCTGATTGTGCTAGCAAAATTACACGAGAAAAAGATAAGGTTAAGATCATGAACTTCTAACTTAAGGTTTGGGTGGCGATCCCAACAATCTCTATGGAATTCTTAAGGCATCTTTATTTTATGTGACCACATGGCAGATATGGCTAAGGATCAAGCCCAAGACCTGATGATATGGTATAGAGTTGCAACACCAGGTGACTACCCAACCCCACCAAATCCCTTATGCTGGAATAAGGGCGCTGTTGAGAAGGAGTAGGACTCTGAGACTTGGTAAGGGGCATTTGGACAGAGATGAACAAAGCTCGGAATTTGGACTTTCAAATCCATTTGAGTCTTCTTGGCTGGTAGAAGAACATTCCCCCTCTCTCGCTTTCTGAAAACTATGAATGATACAGCCTTCCATATCATTAAAAAAGTTATTAGCCTGGCCAGTGTGGTTCAGTGGTTGAGCAATGATCCATGAGCCAATTCCCAGTCAGGGCACACACCTGCATTGTGGGCTTAATCTCCATTAGGGGGCATGTAGGAGGCAGCTGATTGATGTTTCTTTCTCATCAATGTTTCTATCTCTCTATCCCTCTCCCTTCCTCTCTTTCTAAAAATCAATAAAAACATATTTAAAAAATAGTTATTAATAGCTCCCTGGCAAGGGGCATGCATTTTCTCTTCAGCACTCATCCTGACCATTCCACAGTCTCCATAGCCACAACGAGAGTTTGATTCTAATATGGCCTAGACAGGAATGTATCAGGTGTGCTCCAAGAACAAGAGTATATACCAGCTGTGGGCAAACTACGGCCCTCGGGCCGGATCGGGCCCGTTTGAAATGAATAAAACTAAAAAAAAATGTAATGATGTTTACTTTGAATTTATATTAGTTCACACAAACACTCCATCCATGCTTTTGTTCCGGCCCTCCGGTCCAGTTTAAGAACCCATTGTGGCCCTTGAGTCAAAAAGTTTGCCCACCCCTGGTATATACACTGAGGACAACTTCCTGCTGTCAACTGTATTGGAAGAATCCTGGGGACCAGCGAGGACAAATTTATTGATACGAGTGTCCTCACCCAGGATTTGGGTATAGTCTGTTGGATTGGTTACTGGAAACCTGGGTTCAATATGATCAAGGAGGCTGAGATGCTAGAACCTCACTGACATATTGTGGAGTGCTCCTTAGACTTTGAGGTGCATATGGTTCATTCTGGGGTCTTGATAAACTGTAGATTCTGATTCAGTAGGTCTGGGGTGAAGCCTAAATTGTTGCATTCCTTTTTTTTTTTAATAAAATTCCCCCTTTTATTTTATCTTTATTTTTTTATTGATTTTTTACAGAGAGGAAGGGAGAGGGATAGAGAGTTAGAAACATCGATGAGAGAGAAACATCGATCAGCTGCCTCCTGCACATCCCCCACTGGGGGAGTGCCTGCAACCCAGGCACATGCCCTTGACTGGAATCGAACCCGGGACCCTTCAGTCCGCAGGCCGACGCTCCATCCACTGAGCCAAACCGGCCTCGGCAAATTGTTGCATTCCTATCAAACTTCTAAGTGATGCTGTGCTGCCAGTCCTTAGATGATACTTTGAGTAGCAAAGTGGAGGAACAAGTGCAAAAGTTAGAGAGATGGACGTCTCTGCAATAAGAACATTGGTGAGGGGAACACTAGCTTCTTTGAAAAGCTTTCTACCCCTGACCGGTTTGGCTCAGCGGATAGAGCGTCGGCCTGCAGACTCAAAGGTCCCAGGTTCGATTCAGGTCAAGGGCATGTACCTTGGTTGCAGGCACATCCCCAGTGGGGAGTGTGCAGGAGGCAGCTGATCGATGTGTCTAAACTCTCTATCCCTCTCCCTTCCTCTCTGTAAAAAAATCAATAAAATATATATTAAAAAAAAGAAAAGCTTTCTAGTGCCTTTTTAGTAGGCAGGATATGAGGATGGGAGATGGGACTGGGAATAAGGGGGAGGGGGAGAGAAAAAGAGGAATAAATAACGGACACCTTGAGTGGTGGAGGACAGATGTTGTTGGCACCTAACCATGAGCACTAAGGTGAACGAAATTACTATACCAGCCGCAGGGACAAGTGGTAATCAATATGCTTTGCCCACAGGATCTCTGGTAGTAGCTAAATGATTACAGCATCCACGGACAGCTTACTGACGTCCTCCCTGACCCCTATAAGTGGAAAATTTCTACGTCTGATGAGGAGTAACCTGATGCAAATTATATTGAGGATTTGCAGTCTTTTATAAGCCCCTTGATTGGGTTGGGGAAGGCCTGTGTTTCTCTCACAGGTGGATTGTATAAATCTTTCTTTTAGTCAGTGATTTTCAAAGTGTGGTCCCTGGCATTAGCAGCATTAGCATCACTTGGGAACTTGCAAGAACTACAAATTCTTGGGCTCTGCCCCAACTCCACTGAACCAGAAACTCTGATAGTGGCCCAGCAACCTGTGTTTTCACAGGCCTTTCTGGCGATTCTGACCTATGCTAAACTTTGAGAATCACTCGTCTATACCTTCTCCACAGAGATCTGTAGCCATTTGCAAGGGTGACTATGAATGGGGAACAGGAAATAGTCAGACATTGGGGGGGATTATTAGATACTGTATTGTGATAATACTAGACTTGGGGACCCAAAACCTCATTGTGGTCTACCAGTCAGAATGAGGCTTTATGGAGGTCAAGTGATAGAAGGATCTTGATCCAGTTACATCTCACAGTGAGTCTCCAGTGGTTATTTCTCTAGTTTCAGAGTGCATAGTGGGAATTGGTATATCTCATAATTAACAAAATATCCACACTGGTTCCTTGGCCATGGAGTAAGGGAAATTATGCTACCAGTGGAAGTCCTTTGAACGGTATTTGCCCCACCTCGTACCTGCCTACAATACTAAACCTAAAGCATCGCTGCATTGCTAGAGAAGTTGCACGAATTAGAGCACCTTCAAAGACGTAAAAGATGCTGCAGCCCTTGGTACAGCACATTACAGCTAATAATCTAGCACATGCCTTCTTTCTATATAATCAATTAAAGACCACTGATATCAGCCCTTTTCAACTGGAATGACAGCAATACACCTTCACTGTTCTACCTTCGGGATATGGCAACTTTCCTGCTCTGATATCATAATATAATCTTGACATCCCACAGAATATCAAACTGGTCCTTTAAACTGATGCCATTATGCTTCTAAGAATTACAATAATCTTAAATGCCTGAGATGGACCCATGTATGCCAGAGGGAGAGAAAGAAATCCTATAAAAATTCAGCATTCTGCCATATAGGTGAAACTTCTAGGCTATCGGGGGGGAGGGAAAAGCTGAAAAACAATGGTCTGGGACATGTTGTACCTTCACCATGAAGAAGGAGGCACAAGGATTTTGGAGGCAACATATACCATATTTTGGTTTACTGCTGCAAAATATTGACTGGATATGACATAAAGCTGATAGTTTTGAATGAGGTCAGAGCAAGGAAGGCGTGGGCAGCAGGTCTAGGCTCCATGGAAAGTTGCCCTGCTGCTTGAACCTTATGCATTTTAAGTCCAGTGAACCTCAGGCTGTCGGTGGCAGAGAAGGGCGCTGTAGGCGTCCCAGCAAAGTCTCTTTGGCTATTGGAGTAAGGCTACACTTCTGCTAATGATTATTTCCTATTTAAAAAGCAACTCCTGATTTGCCACTGGGCCCTGGTCTAAAACTCAGACTAGTGATCACCCAGTGACAATGCAACCTAAGGGTATAGTTATAGCAAATCATAGAGTTGGATGTGCACAGCAGTATTCATTGTTATACAGACATTGTACACATGAGACTGGTGAAAGCATTGGCTGGTGGCTCAGATTCCTATTTGTATTGTCTTCTTCTTCTTTTGATCATACTTGGGCCTTTATGGAGAAGTTTTCTATAAATAGTTAACAGAGGGAGAAAATGCACAGTCTTGATTTTCAGATGGGTCTCTAAGGGATGCTGGCACCAGTCAGAAGTAGACAGTTGCTCACATTCAGGCATAGCCCTGAAAGACCATGGTGAAGGGAAGTCTTAATGGGCAGAATTTCTGGCAGTACCTCTAAGGTCCACTTTGTCAGAAAGGAGAGACAGCCTGAGGTTTGAAGCGATGTTAATCATGTGCAGTGGCTGCCTACATCGAACCCTGCCCTCACCTCTGTAATGGTCCCTTCACTAACTTCATTTCCATTAAACATTTCTGAGCATTTCCTTTGTTTCCCACCAAGATCCTGATACAAGGATAGAGTGCAGAGCTGGTGTTGAGTTTTCAATTAAAATGTAATGCTATCTGCCTGGAAAGCTTGTGAAAGACCCTGAGAACTGGCAAGGAAGAGTGAAATAATTAAAAAGGCATTTGTTCCACATTTATTCAATAAATATTTATTGAGGGCCTTCTATGTTCCAGACAGTGTTCTTGGCACCGGGATACAGCAATTAAGAAAACAAACAAACAGCCCTAGCTGGTTTGGCCCAGTGGATATATTTAAAAAAACAAACAGATATTCCTGCTTTTTAAAAAAATATATTTTATTGATTTTTTTTACAGAGAGGAAGGGAGAGGGATAGAGAGTTAGAAACATCGATGAGAGAGAAACATCGATCAGCCGCCTCCTGCACACCCCCCACTGGGGATGTGCCTGCAACCAAGGTACATTCCCTCGACTGGAATCGAACCTGGGACCATTCAGTCCGCAGGCCGACGCTTTATCCACTGAGCCAAACCGGTTAGGGCGATATTCCTGCTTTTGCAGTGTTTTTATTCTAACGAAGGAGGCAAGAAACAAACAAGAAAAATACAGTATATCAGATGGCAATAATTGTAGTAAGAAAAATAAAGAAGGCTAGAGGAATGGGGAGTATTGGGAGGATAATCAAAATATGCTTTTATTTATTTCAGCGAGAGGAAGGGAAAGAGAGAGATAGAAACATCAATAATGAAAGATAATCATTGATCGACTACCTCCTGCACGCCCCCTAGTGGGAACTGAGCCCCCAAACCAGGCATGTGCCCTGACTGGGAATCTAACTGTGACCTCCTGGTTCATGGGTGGACCCTCAACCGTTGAGCCACACTGGCCCAGGGGGAAGACTTTTTTGATAACATTTGAGCAGAGATGTGATCGGAAGTAGATGAGGGAGAGAGCCTTGCAGAGATCTGGGGAAGATGCTCGAGGTAGAGAAAACAGTGAGTGTGAAGGTGTTGAGGCAAGGGTGTGTTCGAGGAATAGAAAGGAAGTTAATGTTATCAGATAATAATAGGGGCCAGATAGTGTGGGGCTTTGTAGGCTTTATGTTTGTTTTACTCACTTAGGGGGTTTTGAACAGAGGTGTCATATGATCTGACATGTTTTAAAGGCCCCCTCTGGCTGTCAGAGGGAGAATAGACCAAAGTGGTGCCAGAACAGAAACCCGAAGACCAGGTGGGAGGCAACTGCTGAGAGTTGGTGAGAAGTGGTCAGATTCTGGAAATATTTTGAAGATAGAGCCAATGGGCTTTGTCGAAGGATTCAGCATAAAATGTAAAAGAAAGAAGAGGCAAGAATACGGCAACATTTTTGGCCTCAGCAATGCGCTGGATGGAAGTAAATATGCCAACATGTGAATGACTACAAGGAGTGGGTTTGTGGGAAAGTCAGGAGCCTTGTTTTGACTTTTTAAAAAATATATATTTTATTGATTTTTTGCAGAGAGGAAGGGAGAGGGATAGAGAGTTAGAAACATTGATGAGAGAGACACATCATGAGAGAGAAACATCGATCAGTTGCCTCCTGCACACCCCCTACTGGGGATGTGCCCGCAACCAAGGTACATGCCTTTGACCGGAATTGAACCCGGGACCCTTCAGTCCGCAGGCCGACGCTCTATCTACTGAGCCAAACTGGTTAGGGCTTGTTTTGACTTTTGAAGCTGAAGCTCCATTTTGAACATATCAGTGGAGATGTGAAAGAGGTAGTTGGTTAAATGAGTCTAAAGTTCAGGGAAGAGATTCTAGCTGAAGACACAAATTTGGGAGCATATGAATGGTATTTAAAGCCATGAGACAATGTGATCTCTAGGGAGTGGATATAGATAGAAGAGGTCCAAGTTCCAAGTCCTGGAATTCCCCACCACTGACAGGTCAGGAAGGTGAAAAGGGAAGGAGGGGGCCATCAGGGTGTTATTTCTGATGGTACCCACTATTATGGCACAAAGAGGAGACACAGGCTTCCTGGGTGGATGGTTTGAGGCACCCACTCCCAAGCCATTGGTTTAGACAACCCAATGGGGGTGGGAGGGTTGGAGTCCAGGGAGGTAGGTTTAAAACCATTTCTGACCACATATACAGAGCTCAGTGTGCTACAGGTGGCAGCTAGCCCACCCTCCGCCCAGCCTAGTCCCCTCTGTGGGGTCCCTGGTTCAGTGTGAGCCCTGGACAAATCTCTTCCCACCCTCCTTCAAAGAGCCAGGCCAACTGTGAACTCTCTGGTCTGACCAAATCCAGGGGCAGGAGATCTTGTGGAGGGAGGGCATTGTAGCCATTGGGGAAGGGAGAAACTGGGCCTAGAAGTCAACCAAGTGCATGGTGGGGGTACGGGTCCAGGGGAGTGAATGATTGTGTGTAGACCAGATGCTCAGTAAGCAGGTGCTGAATAGATAAATGTGTGTCCATATCCTGAGTTGTGTCCGTGGGGCTGTCCCTGACTGTTATACCCATCACTCCTGTGTGTGTGTGTGTGCATGTGTGTGTAAGTATGTGTGTGTGTGTGTGTGTGTGTGTGTGTGTGTGCGCGCCAGGTGTACAGTAAGTCCTCACTTAAGGCCATCGATAGGTTCTTGGAAACTGTGACCTAACAGAAACAAGCAACAAAACCAACTTTACCGCAGGCTAATTGAGATAAACAAGAGTTAAGTTCCCAGGGCATATTTCTAGTCACAAAACATCACCAAACTTCTAAAAAAAGACCCAAAACACTTCTAATATTAACAATGCTGAAATAAATGAGCTGCGCATATAATATTTAAGAAAGTCCAACCCTCTTACACCAGGTCAGGGTGGCAGGGGTCCAGAGCCTCCCCTGGCAGCTCCGGGGTGCAAGGCGGAAACCCATCCTGGACAGGGTGTCATTCCATCGCGGGGTGCATCACACACCCACGCTCGCTGAGACTGGGGCAATTTAGACGCCACTTTACCTCACCTGCGAAGCTTTGGGATGGGGATGGCAACCCAAGTACCCTGAGGTGACCCACGCAGACATGGGGAAAGTGTGCAAATTCCACACACCAGTGGCCCAGGGAACCGATTCTA
>NW_005871294.1:461481-464334 GCF_000147115.1 Myotis lucifugus | reverse complement strand
CCTGCAGAAGGCGCTCCAGTCTGGGAGGGGGCTTTGAGAGGGGGCGGTTCCGGCTCCTTGGTGGGCGCTCGTGGGCTCTAGCAGGAACCAGGTGTGGCCCGTGGTCCCTGCGTCTGGAGCGGCCCCTACGCTCTCCTCGCTTCGGGTACCCACCGGTCCGAGGCCCAGGGTCCGGCCCCACGCGCGGAGTGGGGACTTGGGCTGTGCGTGAGACCGCACCCGGGACCTGGGGTCAGCGTGGGCCCTGGGAGTCCCCCGGGGGCTGCTTCCCCAGGCCTCGCGCAGCGGCCCTGCAGCCAAATCCCAGCCACTCAGGCCTCGGAACCGGGCGGGCGGAGACTCATGGGCTGGCGTAGGCTGCTGTTTGTCTGCGAATATTACCCCCCTTCCTGTCCCCCACTTCTCCCCCTCCCCTCCCCCGCCCCTTGCCAAGTTACCCCGAGACCAACGCATCCAACGGTAAATTCATGAAATAATGTTTGCCTAAAAGGCTAAAGGAAGTTCACTTCACCCCCGGCACTTCCTTCACAGCATAAATATCCTGCACCCAATTGATTCCTAAAACGACTTAATTACGGTGTCAGCTCTAAGGAAAGGTTTCTCTATTCAACGGAGACTTATGAGAGCCTGGCTGCTCCGGGATGCCCAGCGCGGGAGGGTCCCCTGGACCTGGGCGGAACACGAGTTTGTCCTGCTCGTCAGGAAAACACTAGACCGTTGGCCTAGCATGAGACACATCTGAGGACAAATAAAAATAAATTGGTTGCAGAAAGACTAAGGCAATGAAAACAGAAAATTCAACCCACATGCCCGCTGTTGGTTTCAGCCCACAGAGGACCGCAGCGACGATGCTGCCACCCTGTGGCGGAGCGGGGCAATGACGGTCTCACAACCGAATGGGGCGCCACCCGGCGCGGGTGGAGGGTGTATTCTGAACCGAGGCTGGCGCTGGCTGCTCAGGTGATCAGACGAGGAGTTTGGCTATTCTCTTAATATTGGGCTGAAATGTATTATTAGCACAATCCATGGCTCTAAAGCAAAAGCCTTCAACGGCCCTGGCTGGTAGCTCAGCTAAGGTTAGAGCGTCGTCCTGACAGGCTAGGGTTGCCGGTTGGATCCCCGTCCCACACAATAATCAGGGGGACCCAGGGAAGCAAGAGGCTGCAGATTCTGAATGCACAAATGAGTGGAACAACGACTCGTGCTCTCTCTGTCTCTCCCCCTCTTTCTCTCTCTCTAAAATCAATCAATAGAAATAAAAATAAAATAAAACTAAAGTCTTCAAGAACATGGCAAGTAGTTTCAAACCTCAGGTGTTTTGGGTTTGCCACCAACTGAGAAACAAACTGTCTCGAAGAAAATTTTCAGGTTCTTGGCATGGCTAACACCGTCTCTGTATGGGGAACTGTAGGATTGCACTGGAAGAATTGCAAATATAGTCGCCAGAAGAAGAGGGTTGGCAACTTCAGCATCAATAGAAAGTCAATGGTTAAGACTGATGCCGATGCTGATCAGAAGCATGGATGATTTTTAACAAAACAGCATCACTTTGTCCTAAAATACAAGAAAAAACAACACCTGGGAAAGATAAAGAACTTCACAAAAGAGGTCAGCTGAAGCTGAAGACATAGTTCACAGGTACATGATTAAAGCTAGGAAACAAATTAATTTTGAGTTTCCATTAATACTATGTATAGACCCCACCCCCCTGAACTTCCTGTGCCATAAAAAAAGGCAGAAGATGCCAAGTACATCAGTGGTGCTGTGCTGGTAGTCCCACACTGTGCCCATTTTTTTTACTTTTTAAAAGAAAGAACCTAACTATCACTGGTGATCATGTCCTAAAGGACTGGATTGATGAGTAAAGAATGAAAGTGTGGTCTAGGTATCATGGGGGTGGGGTGAGCAGTGTTAAGAAATCTGGTTGTGCCGAAACCGTTTTGGCTCAGTGGATAGAGCGTCAGCCTGTGGACTGAAAGGTCCCAGGTTCGATTCCGGTCAAGGGCATGTATGTACCTTGGTTGCGGGCACATCCCCAGTAGGAGATGTGCAGGAGGCAGCTGATCGATGTTTCTCTCTCATCGATGTTTCTAGCTCTCTATCCCTCTCCCTTCCTCTCTGTAAAAAATCAATAAAATATATTTTAAAAAAAGAAATCTGGTTGCTTAGTTTAGGATTAGTTTCAGGCTCATATTACTCAGGTGAAGGTGTTTCCATGATCTGTAATTCTGGGAGATCTCGGTAACCTGGTTCATTCTTACGTTCGTATCAAAGAAGTCTTTAAAGCAGTGGTTCTCAACCTTCCTAATACCGCGACCCTTTAATACAGTTCCTCATGTTGTGGTGACCCCCAACCATAAAATTATTTTCGTTGCTACTTCATAACTGTAATTTTGCTACTGTTATGAATCATAATGTAAATATCTGATATGCAGGGGTATTTTCATTGTTACAAATTGAACATAATTAAAGCATAGTGATTCATCACAAAACAATATGTAATTATATATGTGTTTTCCGATGGTCTTAGGCGACCCCTGTGAAAGGGTCGTTCCACCCCCAAAGGGGTCGCGACCCACAAGTTGAGAACCGCTGCTTTAAAGGATCCACTAGGAAGGAGTGAACCAGGAGAAGCAAGAGGCTTCAGATTCTGAGGCAGCAGCGAGAAGAAGGAGCTGGCCCCATTTCATAAGTGTGTCCCTGTTAGCATATAATGGAAAAGACAGTGGTAAAATCATTTAAAAACATGGTTTTAGTAACTTTCTGGATAGCCCTTAGGACAACGTGGTTAGAGAGACAGTGATGACTCAGTTTTAAAAGCCATAAAATGTTTCAGTTAAAGGAAAACTAGGG
>NW_005871294.1:457138-460414 GCF_000147115.1 Myotis lucifugus | reverse complement strand
ATGGTTTTATGTCTGTTAAGAAGTCTTTCTACCTTAAGGTTATAAACACAAAGTCCCTTTCCACGTGCAGCAGTATACCTTCCCTTGAACTTTTCCATGCCCTCATGGACTATTTATCACCTCAAGGAAAGTTCTGCCTCTGAACAATAAGTCTTGCGTGCAAGACTTTGTTCTGACGTGGCCTGCTTGCAGGCTCCCGCCTTTTCTTGGCAGAATGTCCTCTTCTAGTTAACTTCATTCTGCTTGACCGCTACATTTCCCCACTTTTTAGTTTTGCTGCAGGTTTGAATCATGATAGAGAAAATAGCAAAGCTGTTTCATTATAAGGTACAGGGGTGACACATAAACTAGTATGGTTCCAATCACATTTTAATCACTTTTGCAAACTAACAATTTGGTCCCCCAATAAAACTACTGATTGTTCAAGATCGGCTAATTGTTTATTGATTTTACTATCAATTTTCCGTTGAGAATTCTATAACTGTTCTGATTCTTTATGCTAGTCTTGAACAAAAGTAGCAGTTTGGACTGATCGCTGTAATGCTACCCTAGCCGCTGCAGCTGTTGCTGTTATAGCAATTAACCCAAGAATTACAGCGATTAGCATGCCAATAAATCTTTTTGACCTCTTCAATATTCCTTCCGCAATGGCTTGGAGAGCTCCAGCTAGAGAACTTTCCTGCTATTGTCGATCTATCTGTACAGGTAACCATACTCCTGTTCTGGCTTGCAATAGATACAAGCCCTCTCTATTGTGATTAAAAGGTACAGAGTTATTTACATAAGTTAACAAGGTACAATTAAAATAAGATATTTCCCCAGTTCCAGACACACAGGTATTCTGGCAACTCCTGTTGAATAGTTGTTCATTCTTGTTCCTTCTTCTTCTGGTTTCATAGGCCCACGATCTTTAAAAAGTCCAGGCACCCAATTAGTCATTAGTTACAGGGCCTTCCATGGGCAGTCACAAGACCTTCCCCTTCCTGGCATAGGCGCTTCACCTGTCCCCATGTAGGTGGAGGGGTGTTTCGGGTGCGAGGCAATGGCACGCGAATTGTTTGTCCTCCCTGGATGGTTAGCTGCGCAAACCAGTCTTCCAGTCCCGCTTCATTACACTTCCTCTTGCTCCCCATGCCTTAATTTGATTCTTTTATCAGGAATCCAGAACTTCTTGGTTTCTGTGAAAGCATAAGCATAGCCTCGACCCCACCTTAAAATGGTAGCCGGGCACCATTGATTAGTAGGGACATCTTGGTACATGATAGGTTTTTCTACCGGGACCTCCTTTTTATGTCCCCATTGTGTTTTAGCAGCTGACACTGCATCTGTATTCAAATTTAAAAAATTTAAAGTAAATAGAGCTCTTAATAATCTTCGCAGGGAGTCTGGCCTGATACCAGCTCTTCTCCCCCTTTTTGTTTTTGCAGCATTTCTTTAAGGGTGTAATTCTGCCGTTCAATAATTGCTTGACCTGTACTGTTTCCAGGAATCCTGTAATATGTTTAATATCAAATTGTTGGAAAAAATGTTGACACTTACCTGATAAATATGCTGAGCCATTATCAGTGTTTAATGGTTCGGGGTTTGCTTATTACAGCAAAGGCTTTAATGCTGGATTTGGGGAGAGAGACTAAGATGGTGACATAGGTAAACACCGGAGATTGCTGCCGCAAACAACCACTTCAAAAATACAACTAAAAGACGGAACGGACATCACCCAGAACCACAGGAAGGCTGGCTGAGGAGAGACTCTTCAACTAGAAGGAAAGACAACAGCATACCGAGGCTCAGAGGAGGCGCAGTGTGGAAAATACAAAGGTGCGGAGGTGCACACGCAAAGCGGGCTGGTGGCTGAGGGCACGGTTGTCGTTTTCAATCAGGAGGGAGTCTCAGATTCTGAGCTCCAGATCTGGGCGAGTCTCTAGGGACTCAGACTCAAACGGGAGAGGCAGGATTGTCTGGCATCAGTTGGAACATGAGGGCAGCTTTCTCTCCGAGGTTTGCAGCGGTTGCTGGGGTTCTGAGAAGCAGAGCCTCTGGGAACGGGACTGAGAGCAGCCATAACTGCTCCCTCCGCCTGCCCTGTTGATGCCCTGCGACCCGCCCCGCCCAAGCCCTGCGCAGAGCCATTTGCCGGATAGCCTCAGGCAAAGGCTAGATTAGCACCTCTCCAGAGGACAGAAGTTTTCCCACTGCAGATACAGGTGATTCTCACAGCCAGTCGGCCTGGTGGTCAAATCCCTCTAGTATTAACTACAACAATCAAGGCTTAACTAGAACAAGACTGTGCACAAAGACCACAAGGGGGTGCACCAAGAAAGCATAAAAAATGCGGAGACAAAAAAACATGACAGAAATGGAGGATATAGAACTAAAAAACGCAATTTTGAGAGCTTGCAATAATGTGCTAGAAGCTGCCAATAAACTTGATGAGAGCCTCACGAAATCTAATGAGACCCTCGATGCTATGATAAAGAACCAACTAGAAATTAAGCATACACGGACTGAAATAAGAATATTATACAGACACCCAATAGCAGACCAGAGGAGCGCAAGAATCAAGTCAAAGATTTGAAATGCGAAGAAGCAAAAAACACCCAACCAGAAAAGCAAAATGAAAAAAGAATCCGAAAATACGAAGATAGTGTAAGGAGCCTCTGGGACAGCTTCAAACGTACAAACATCAGAATCATAGGGGTGCCAGAAGATGAGAGACAGCAAGATATTGAAAACCTATTTGAAGAAATAATGGCAGAAAACTTCCCCCACCTGGTGAAAGAAATGGACTTACAGGTCCAAGAAGCACAGAGAACCCCAAACAAAAGGAATCCAAAGAGGACCACACCAAGACACATCATAATTAAAATGCCAAGAGCAAAAGACAAAGAGAGAATCTTAAAAGCAGCAAGAGAAAGAGACTCAATTACCTACAAGGGAATACCCATACGACTGTCAGCTGATTTCTCAACAGAAACTTTGCAGGCCAGAAGGGAATGGCAAGAAATATTCAAAGTGATGAATACCAAGAACCTACAACCAAGATTACTTTATCCAGCAAAGCTATCATTCAGAATTGAAGGTCAGATAAAGAGCTTCACAGATAAGGAAAAGCTAAAGGAGTTCATCACCACCAAACCAGTATTATATGAAATGCTGAAAGGTATCCTTTAAGAAGAGGAAGAAGAAGAAAAAGGTAAAGATACAAATTATGAACAACAAATACGCATCTATCAACAATTGAATCTAAGAATCAAGTGAATAAATAATCTGATGAAC
>NW_005871294.1:443624-455103 GCF_000147115.1 Myotis lucifugus | reverse complement strand
TGGGAAACTTCAGTCCTCTGGGGAGGCGCTAGTCCAGCCCTTGCCTGAGGCGATCGGCAAATGGCTGTGCGCAGGGTTTGGGCGGGGCGGGCTCAACAGGGCGGGGGGAGGGAGCAGCTATGGCCGCTCTCAGTCCGTCCCCAGGGGCTCTGCCTCTCTGTCCCAGCAATCGCTGCAAACCTCAGAGGGGCCGTAGCCAGACAGTCCCGCTTCTCCCGTTTGAGTCTGGGTCCCTAGAGACTCGCCCGGATCTGTAGCCCAGAGTCTGAGACTCGCTCCTGATTGAAAACGACAATCGCGCCCTCAGCCGCCAGCCCGCTTTGCGCGCGCACCCTCACCACCGCACCGCCGTACCTTTAAATTTTCCACACTGCGCCTCTGCTGAGCGTCGGAATGCTGTTGTTTTTGCTTCTAGTTGAAGAGACTCTCCTCAGCCAGCCTTCCCGTGGTTCTGGTTGATGTCCGCTCCGACTTTTAGTTGTATTTTTGAAGTGGTTGTTTACGGCGGCAGTCTCCGGTGTTTACCTATGCCGCCATCTTCGATTCGAGCTCTGTATCTGTTCTTTAATAATGATTTGGAGTGCTTCTAACCTCTCTTGTTAGGGGCTACTGTTCTACCCATACTGGTTTAGTTGTTTTCTATTTTAAAGGTAGGGCGAAGCGCTTTGGAGTGGCCCCCTTTATAAATTTTGGTCCTGAACACTGGTGCCAGCACCAGCTTGACAAATCATTTGTCTATGGCCTTTCTTTTAAGAAGGTATAGTAATTGTAGCCCCCCATTGTTGTAAAAGATCCCTTCCCCACAAAGATAGTGTAACGGAGGCAACATATGGCTGAATTTTGCCCTTTTTATCTGTCAGGCCCCTGGCATTCAAGTACATTAGAGCTTTGTAAAATTTCAGTGAGGCTTACAACCTGTAAAAGTTGCATTCACCTTGTGCACCGGCCAAGATTGAGGCCAGTGCAAAGTAAAATTTATAGTTACATCATCCCCAACATCCACCAGGCTGATAATTCTTAGTCCCTCCGGGAACAAACTGTAAAACTTGAGGTATTTGGCCTCCTAAGACTGTATGCTAAAAAACCTTTTTTCCCGTGCTACCAAATCCCCCAGTTCACTTAACTGGTGCTGTATGCCCTATTTGTTTAAAGGGAAGTAATAATAACTGTGCTATTTTTTCTCCAGCCTTTATGTTTGTAATACTAGAAGCAGACATTATAACTAATATTTCTCCTTCATAACCTGCATTAATAACTCCGGGAGCATGTTTAGCTTTCCCTTGTGGGACCTTTGCCTTCAGACAATCCCTTTTTCATATGTCCCACTTTCCCACATCCATAGCATTTAACAGGATGGGAATTGCAGTTTTTAATGCATCAGCAAGAAAATTAGCATTATTATTATTATTTATATAAGATTTAAATAAGATTATTATTATTATTATATTAGTATTATCTGTATAATTTTAGAAAATGATTGGGCCGGGGTGTCGGCCTCCTCCATTTTTGACTAAGCCCTTTAATGACAAGCTTTAATCTGTGCCATAACAGCATCCCCTAATAGCACCTGTTGTTGTATGCTAATATGCGTCCCAGTTCCTGTTAACTGGTCACAATTAGATCCAGGTGGATTTTGTTGGGCGTTAATCATCGCCACTCTCCTGGCTTCTTCCCACCACCAGGATTTAAATTGCAGATATTGCCCGGGGGCTAATACTGCCTTAGCTATAGCATCAAAATCATAAGGAATTAATTTATAATCTGTATAAGTTAATTCTATATTAATTAATATATAAAAAGTAATAATATATAAAATTATATTATATATAATAATTTTATAATTAATAATATATAAATTAATTAATCTATAATCTGTTTAAATTTTTTAAAAAATATATTTTATTGATTTCTTACAGAGAGGAAGGGAGAGAGATAGAGAGTTGGAAACATCAATCAGCTGCCTCCTGCACATCTCCCACTGGGAATGTGCCCACAACCAAGGCACATGCCCTTGACTGGAATCGAACCTGGGACCCTTCAGTCCGCAGGCCGACGCTCTATCCACTGAGCCAAACTGGTTTCGGCTGTGTCTTTTCTCTTTAAAACAGAAGGGCTGAAAGGAGAGGCATCCTGATGTCAAAGGCCGTTCTATCTTCATAAAAGTCAAAAGCAGTCTGGGAAGACGTTATGCCCTGAAGAGGCTGGACTCAGGGAGGGTTTTGTAGATTTTTAAGGCAGCGGAGGGGATGGGACCGATTAGGTCAGCGTGGACAATGTGCTCTAGTCCTGTGATGATCTTCAGTGGCAGGACCCGAGTAGATGGCTCTGGGATGTATCTGGGGAAACCAGGTCCAAGGTCAGTAACCGAATTCCTGTGTCTGAAAAAAACACAGAAAAAAAAAAACCCAACAACAAAGAGCTAAGAGTTTGGGAGTCCAGGACCTGGAGAGCCATACCTGCTGGAATCACAGGGGCCACAGCAGTCACTGGTGAGATTGATGTCCAGTGACAGGATGGGGGAGGGGCAGGTAAGAAGCCTCCCTTGTACCTTGTTTCTGTGACTTTTGCACAGCCCTCGGGAGACGGGATCTATTTCTCATCAGCACTCGGTGCAGGGGTTGGGGGTAGGAATCAAGTTCAGTGAAAGAACATTTAAAAATGCAGTAATTCTTGCAGGTCTGCATTTGTAGACGATGATCACACCTGCTGCATGAGGAGAGGTAGGGAGGAGCCCTGCCTTCACCTGCCTCAGCAAACACTTCAAAGACGTTCTGATCAGTGGTGAGGGCTGTGCCATGCTGAGGCTCTGGGGGAAGCAGAAGGTGGTGGGGCAACTCCTCCAGCTTCTTGCCCCTTTCTTAATAATAAATAAATAAATAAATAAATAAATAAATAGATCTTTTAAAAAAATCCTCACCCAAGGATATGTTTTTAGTAATTTCAGAAAGAGAGGAAGGGAGATGGAGGGAGGGAGAGAGGGAGAGAAAGAAAGAGAAACACCTAGCAGTTGTCCCCCCCATGTACCCCTCCCATATATACCCTACAAGCTGGTTATTTTCCCAGACCAGAAATTGAACTCACGGCCTTTTGGTGTACGGGACAATGCTCCAACTCACTGAGCCACACTGGCCAGAGCTCTCGCCCCTTTCTTGAGACCGGTTCCCTTCTTTCCCTTAGGTCTGGCCCCTCTGATGGTCCTCCCTTTCCTACATCAGGGGTCTAGGAGGAATAGGAGCATCTCTTCTCTGGGCAGGAACAGGTAGAGGAGAGCCAGGCAGGTGCCTCTGGGAGAGGAGCCTGATTGACATCTGAATTCTGGGTTTCCCAGTGCTGCCCTGGGAGACCTAGTCCTTGGTGTGAAGAGATCAAAGGGGAGAAAGGAGAACAGAAGGGAAGGGGAGGAGACTCTCCCAATTGGAAGGAATCTGAGGAGCCAAGAAGCCCAGACTGGAATAGAGAGCTCACAGCTGCAATAAACAAAAAGGAGAGGACAGGGACCCCGCTGTATTGATAGGGACAGAAGGGAGTCCTTTTGGGTTTTAGGTTTTTGGGTTTTGGGGAGGGAATGCTGGGACTCTGCTTAGGGTGGATCTCAGTAGGCTTGTGTTTGCCTGTGTTATCGGTGGGCCCAGACTCCAGCCTCTCTCCCGGGCACCCTCCCAAAGAGATACTTGGAAGTTTGTGAGCCCCAGGCCCCAAGGAAAGGGGAGGCAGTCTCCGGTAGGGGTGGGGGTAGGGGTGGGAGTGAGAGACCGCTGCCCATGATCAGGGAAGGGATCCCTCTAGGATCTCAGAGGTCTGCAGTGCCACTGCGGGGTGTGCTCTGGGTTCATCATCTCCCCTTGAGAGGACTTTCTCAGAGACCAGGAGCAGCCCAGGTCCAACTCTACCCATCAACTTCCCTTCTATTGCCCACAGGTCAGGGCACCTGGGCCAGGAGGAAACTCCTGGGGAGGTGAGAACGTATAATTCAGCAGTCTGAGCTCTTGACCCTCCTCCCCCGACCCCCTCCCACCCCTTAGTGACAATGGCTTCCCCAGGGACACAAATGTGCAGGAACAGATACTTGGTGGGATGCCAGAACAGCTGTTTATTCAGTTACATATAAATGATATTTACAAGGAAGAGGTGGGGTGCAGTGGGGAGCAGAGGTTCAGGTCCAGGGTCCTGGGTGACCTTTCCTCAGAGGGGACAGTCCTGCTGCCTCCTCTCACACTCCCTCCTCTGCCTCTCTGGGCCTGGCAGCTCAGCCATGCTGCGGGGGCTAGAAATATGGAAGGGATAGTTGAAGCAGGAGAAGGGATGAGGCAAGGCCAGCATGGGGGTAGAAGGACTGCTCTGGGGCCCCTGAGTCCTCCCTGTCTTCTAACCCGCTTCTTGCCCCTGGGATAGAGGCTCCAAACCCTGGTGCGGCTGATGGGGACCCCCTGGGCTCCAGGCTGATCACTGGGCTATGGCTTTTGGGTGGTCTGGGACTCTTCAGTCCTGGAAAGGGAGAAGAGGGGCTTGAAGGATTGACAGAGGCTCTTGTTCACTTCCCTCCCCAGTCCCTTCAGCTTCCTTACCTCTTACAGCCTTTGCAGCCCTTTCTCTTCTTGCCAGACTTGTCCTTCTTACTGCGTTGGGCTGGTTTCCGTGGGGCTGGTGATGTGTCCAGACGCTGCATCAACCTCTGCACCCAGGCCTCCTTAGGGTCTGCGCACAGCTCTGCCTGAGAGCGCTTCCGAGGTGAGAACCTGGAGTCGGGCATTAGCAAGCCTGTCCTAGTCTGGCCACCTTGCCCAGCCCACTCAGCTTCACCCACGCCCTCACACCCACTCACAGGATAGCCGGGATGGGGCAGCCCAAGCTTGGCTCCTGCTTCCTGTAGCTGCGGACTAGCGTGTCAGGAATCTTCCTTACACTGTACTTGAGGCAACAGTCCTGTGCCCCTCCATCACTGCCTGCAGAGGGTGTTCACAGGGGCCAGGGGCTAAGTATAGGCTCCCAACCAGGCCTCTCCAGCCCCTTTCCCCATCCTAGGCAGCTCCCTCCTTGATACCTTGGGTCCAGGGGATGCAGAAGGCCAGGACCAGGAAAAGGAGGCTCAGAGCCAGTGACTGAGCCATGGCTGTGGTAGAGGGCGAGAGTGAGGCCACAGCTGTGGGTGAGGTGTAAGCTGCAATTTGGGGTCCTGGAGTGGGTGGGCCTTTTATTAACTGCCGTACATCCCTTGTTTATTTTCTCTCTCATCCAGGCATTCTGACCTCCTCACCCTTTCTGGCAAAAGTCCTTGGCAGAGACTCCTTCATAAATTATTTATTTATTTTTTTAATTGTTTTAAATATTACATATGTCTCCTTTCCCCATCCTCCCCCACCACTCCCACCCCCTAGGACAAACCCCCAGCCTCCTTGGTTACCGTTGTGTCCTTTGGTTATGCTAATACGCATGCATACAAGTCCTTTGGTTGCTCTCTTACCCCTCCCCTGCCTTTTCTCTGAGGTTGGATTTCTGTTCAGTGTTTCTTTGTCTCTGGATCTATTTTACTTCATCAGTTTATGTCGTTCATTATATCTCACATATGAGTGAAAACATGTGATAATGAAGTATGGTAGCAACCATTTCAGGTGGAAACTGTAGTTTAACTCTAACCCTGTTGTTTGGCTTAACAATATAAAAGTTACTTTGATTTTCTGAATTGTATAAATCATCCCATTCGATTGAATGCCTTATTGATTGTGACGTGACTATTCCATTGATTGTTATCTTACTGGTTTTAGAGAGCACTTCTTCTGTACCTGGAAACAGGACAGCACAATTATCCTAAATTGTTTTAGTGGCCACAGATGGTGCGTTCCAGTTGACTCAGTGGTCCTAAGACCAGGACAGTGCAATTACTCTAAATTGCCTCGATGGCTCTAGATAATGACTTCCTGCCAACTCAGTGGTTCGAGACCCGAGGGCTCTAGATAATGTATTTCTGTCAACTCAGTGACCCCGAGACCCGAAACTGTAATTAACATGCTTAATTCTGTTTCTGTAATCTGCTTTTTTGCGAGCCAGGTGCCTCATTCCAAACCCTGAGATGTAATCAATACCTTTGTGATTTTTTGCCTATATAACCCTGGAACTGTGACCAAATGGCTACTATGAGATTTGGGAATGGCCCCTCATAGTCCCGGATTGCAATAAATGTGACTCTTTAATTCGACTTCTTGAGGCGTCCTTCTGTGACTCGAGGGGTACATTACAACATGATTTATCTTTCCCCAACTGGCTTATTTTGCTTAGCGTAATGCTCTTCAGGTCCATCCATGCTGTTGCAAATAGTAAGTTTATTCTTTTTTTTTTCTTGTTGAGCATTTATTTTTATTTTTTAATCCTCACCAATTCAGGGTGGGTGTTATTAGCTTCAGCTGCTCATTCTATTTGCTCCGGGACAAGCCTTGGGACACGTCTGCCTATTCTGCCGCAATCTTGTCCTCCGAGCATTTATTTTTATTTTTTAATCCTCACCCGAAGATATGTTTCCATTGCCTTTTTTTTCCCTAAACGTCCTTCTCTTTTATTGCAGTGTAGTAATTCATTGTGGATGTACCACAGATTTTTAATCCACTCATCTGCTGATGGACACTTAAGCTGTTTCCAAATCTTAGCTATTGTAAATTGTGCTATGAACATAGGGGTACATATATCCTTTCTGATTGGTGTTTCTGGTTTTTGGGATATATTCCCAGAAGTGGGATTACTGGGTGGAATGGGAATTCCATTTTTAATTTTTAGAGGAAACTCCAAAATGTTTTCCACAGTGGCTGCATCAGTCTGCATTTCCACCAGCAGTACATGAAGGTTCCTTTTTCTCTCCTGCTTCCGCATGGCAGTTGGACATCCCCCTGAGTGGTCCCGGACTGCGAAAGGGAGCAGGCAAGGCTGAGGGACCCCCCACCCCCACCCCGAGTGCATGAACTTTGTGCACTGGGCCTCTAGTCTAGACATATAGCACTAACTCCTAGAAGAAGTAGCTTTGAGTTAAAAGTTGCAGTAAATGGATACTATTCAGAATAAGCCTTCATATAACTATATAATCTATATGAATAAATGATACATATTATATGTGGGGTTTTTTTTTGTTTGTTTTGTGTTTTGAATCACGCATCTTACAGAAAGAAGAAAGAACAACAGGAAGGCAGACAAGGAGAGTGACTACTCATTCCCTGGTGGCATAAATAACATACTGTATGCCTGCTCAAGACAGGGCTTGAGATAAATACCAGGCATGCAAGTGTGGCAGGAGAATTTAGTGAAATACAAAGTTTTATCTGTTCTGTGTATGTGTGTCTTTTTTTAAAAAAATATATTTTATTGATTTTTTACAGAGAGGAAGGGAGAGAGATAGAGAGCTAGAAACATCGATGAGAGAGAAAAATCGATCAGCTGCCTCCTGCACATCTCCCACTGGGAATGTGCCCACAACCAAGGCACATGCCCTTGACTGGAATCGAACCTGGGACCCTTCAGTCCGCAGGCCGACGCTCTATCCACTGAGCCAAACTGGTTTCGGCTGTGTCTTTTCTCTTTAAAACAAGAAGGGCTGAAAGGAGAGGCATCCTGATGTCAAAGGCCGTTCTATCTTCATAAAAGTCAAAAGCAAGTCTGGGAAGACGTTATGCCCTGAAGAGGCTGGACTCAGGGAGGGTTTTGTAGATTTTTAAGGCAGCGGAGGGGATGGGAGGTCCGGTCAGCGTGGACAATGTGCTCTAGTCCTGTGATGATGCCAGTGGCAGGACCCGAGTAGATGGCTCTGGGATGTATCTGGGGAAACCAGGTCCAAGGTCAGTAACCGAATTCCTGTGTCTGAAAAAAACACAGAAAAAAAAAAACCCAACAACAAAGAGCTAAGAGTTTGGGAGTCCAGGACCTGGAGAGCCATACCTGCTGGAACCACAGGGGCCACAGCAGTCGCTGGTAAGATTGATGTCCAGTGACAGGATGGGGAGGGGCAGGTAAGAAGCCTCCCTTGTACCTTGTTTCTAGGACTTTTGCACAGCCCTCGGGAGACGGGATCTATTTCTCATCAGCACTGTGGTGCAGGGGTTGGGGGTAGGAATCAAGTTCAGTGAAAGAACATTTAAAAATGCAGTAATTCTTGCAGGTCTGCATTTGTAGACGATGATCACACCTGCTGCATGAGGAGAGGTAGGGAGGAGCCCTGCCTTCACCTGCCTCAGCAAACACTTCAAAGACGTTCTGATCAGTGGTGAGGGCTGTGCCATGCTGAGGCTCTGGGGGAAGCAGAAGGTGGTGGGGCAACTCCTCCAGCTTCTTGCCCCTTTCTTAATAATAAATAAATAAATAAATAAATAAATAAATAGATCTTTTAAAAAAATCCTCACCCAAGGATATGTTTTTAGTAATTTCAGAAAGAGAGGAAGGGAGATGGAGGGAGGGAGAGAGGGAGAGAAAGAAAGAGAAACACCTAGCAGTTGTCCCCCCCATGTACCCCTCCCATATATACCCTACAAGCTGGTTATTTTCCCAGACCAGAAATTGAACTCACGGCCTTTTGGTGTACGGGACAATGCTCCAACTCACTGAGCCACACTGGCCAGAACTCTCGCCCCTTTCTTGAGACCGGTTCCCTTCTTTCCCTTAGGTCTGGCCCCTCTGATGGTCCTCCCTTTCCTACATCAGGGGTCTAGGAGGAATAGGAGCATCTCTTCTCTGGGCAGGAACAGGTAGAGGAGAGCCAGGCAGGTGCCTCTGGGAGAGGAGCCTGATTGACATCTGAATTCTGGGTTTCCCAGTGCTGCCCTGGGAGACCTAGTCCTTGGTGTGAAGAGATCAAAGGGGAGAAAGGAGAACAGAAGGGAAGGGGAGGAGACTCTCCCAATTGGAAGGAATCTGAGGAGCCAAGAAGCCCAGACTGGAATAGAGAGCTCACAGCTGCAATAAACAAAGAGGAGAGGACAGGGGCCCCGCTGTATTGATGGGGACAGAAGGGAGTCCTTTTGGGTTTTAGGTTTCTGGGTTTTGGGGAGAAATGCTGGGACTCTGCTTAGGGTGGATCTCAGTAGACTTGTGTTTGCCTGTGTTATCGGTGGGCCCAGGCTCCAGCCTCCCTCCCGGGCACCCTCCCAAAGAGATACTTGGAAGCTTGTGAGCCCCAGGCCCCAAGGAAAGGGGAGGCAGTCTCAGGTAAGGGTGGGGGTAGGGGTGGGGTGAGAGGCCGCTGTCCATAATCAGGGAAGAAATCCCTCTAGGCCAGTGGTTCTCAACCTTCTGGTCCTTTAATTACAGTTCCTCATGTTATGACCCAAACATAAAATTATTTTCGTTGCTACTTCATACTGTAATGTTGCTACTGTTATGAATCGTAATGTAAATATCTGATATGCAGGATGGTCTTAGGCGACCCCTGGGAAAGGGTCTTTCGACCGCCAAAGGGGTCGCGACCCACAGGTTGAGAACCGCTTTTCCAGGCTCTCAGAGGCCTGCAGTGCCACTGCGGGGTGTGCTCTGGGTTCACCATCTCTCCTTGAGAGGAATTTCTCAGAGACCAGGAGCAGCCCAGGTCCCACCCTCCCCGCCAACTTCCCTTCTACTGCCCACAGGTCTGGGCACCTGGGCCAGGAGGAAACTCTTGGGGTGGTGAGAATGTACAATTCACCAGTCTGAGCTCCTGACCCCCCCACCCCGCCACCCCTTAGTGACATTGGCTTCCCCAGGGACACAAACGTGCAGGAACAAATATGTGGGTGGGAAGCCAGAACAGCTGTTTATTCAGTTACATTTAAATGATATTTACAAGGAAGAGGTGGGGTGCTGTGGGGAGTAGGGGGGTTCAGGTCCAGGGTCCTGGGTGACCTTTCCTCAGAGGGGACAGTCTTGCTGCCTCCTCTCACATTCTGTCCTCTGCCCTCTGCCTCTCTGGGCCTGGCAGCTCAGCCATGCTGCGGGGGCTAGAAATATGGAAGGGATAGTTGAAGCAGAAGGGATGAGGCAAGGCCAGCATGGGGGTAGAAGGACTGCTCTGGGGCCCCTGAGTCCTCCCTGTCTTCTAACCCGCTTCTTGCCCCTGGAATAGGGGCTCCAAACCCTGGTGCGGCTGATGGGGACCCCCTGGGCTCCAGGCTGGTCACTGGGCTATGGCTTTTGGGGGATCTGCGGCTCTTCAGTCCTGGAAAGGGGGAAGAGGGGCTTGAAGAATTGACAGAGGCTCTTCTTTATTTCCCTTCCCAGTCCCTTCAGCTTCCTTACCTCTTACAGCCTTTGGAGCCCTTTCTCTTCTTGACAGACTTGTTCTTCTTACAGCGTTGGGCTGGTGTCCATCGCTGTGTGTCCAGACGCTGCATCAACCTCTGCACCCAGGCCTCCTTAGGGTCTGCGCACAGCTCTGCCTGAGAGCGCTTCCGAGGTGAGAACCTGGAGTCGGGCATTAGCAAGCCTGTCCTAGTCTGCCCACCTTGCCCAGCCCACTCAGCTTCACCCACGCCCTCGCACCACTCACAGGATAGCTGGGATGGGGCAGCCCAAGCTTGGCTCCTGCTTCCTGTAGCTGCGAACAAGGCTGTCAGGAATCTTCCTTACACTGTACTTGAGGCAACAGTACTGTGTCCCTCCATCACTGCCTGCAGAGGGCGTTCACAGGGAGCCAGGGGCTAAGTATAGGCTCCCAACCAGGCCTCTCCAGCCCCTTTCCCCATCTTAGGCAGCTCCCTCCTTGATACCTTGGGTCCAGGGGATGCAGAAGGCCAGGACCAGGAAAAGGAGGCTCAGAGCTAGTGACTGAGCCATGGCTGTGGTAGAGGGTGAGTTTGAGGCCACAGCTGTGGGTGAGGTGTAAGCTGAAATTTGGAGTCCTGGAGTGGGTGGGCCTTTTATTAAATGCCGTACTTCCCTTGTTTATTCCGGCAAAAGTTCCTTGGCAGAGACTGGTTTATAAATTTTTTATTTCTCTTATTGTTTAAAGTATTCCATATGTTTCCTCTCCCGTCTACCCCCTGCCACTCCCACCCCCTAGGTCAGGACAAACCCCCAGGCTCCTTGGTTACTTTGTGTCCTTTGGTTATGCTAATACGCATGCATACAAGTCCTTTGGTTGCTCTCTTATCCCTCCCCTGCCTTCTCTCTGAGGTTGGATTTCTGTTCAGTGTTTCTTTGTCTCTGGATCTATTTTTCTTCATCAGTTTATGTTGTTCATTATATCTCACATATGAGTGAGATCATGTGATATTTATCTTTCCCCAACTGGCTTAGTTTGCTTAGCATAATGCTCTTCAGGTCCATCCATGCTGTTGCAATGGTAAAAGTTTCTTCTTCTTCTTTTTTCTTTCTTGTTGAGCATTTATTTATTTTTATTTTTTTATCTTTAATTTCTTTATTGGTTAAGGTATTACAAATGTGGTCCTCATCCCCCCATTAACCCCCCAAACCGCGTATGAGGCTTGTGCGAAAAGCTTATATGTCTCCTAGCTACTTGGGTCGAGGAGAACTCTGA
>NW_005871294.1:432634-443524 GCF_000147115.1 Myotis lucifugus | reverse complement strand
GCTCTTCAGGTCCATCCATGCTGTCGCAATGGTAAAAGTTTCTTCTTCCTTCTTTTTTCTTTCCTTGTGGAGCCATTTATTTATTTTTAATTTTTTTTATCCTTTAATTTCTTTATGGGTTAGAGGTATTTACAAAATGTGCCTCTCATCCCCCCATTTAACCCCCCCAACCCCTTCCCCCCCCCCCCCCACACACACTCATGCTCTCATCCACCTGTTGTCCGTGTCCATTGGTTTGGCTTATATGTGTGCATACAAGTCCTTTAGTTGATCTCTTCCCCTTTCTCCCGCCCTCCCCTACTTTCCCTCTGGGGATTGATAGTCTGATTGCTGTTTCTCTGTCTTTGGATCTGTCCCTGTTCATCAGCCTATGTTGTTCTCTATATTGCATAAATGAGTGAGATCATGTGGTATTTATCTTTTTCTGACTGGCTTATTTCACTTAGCATAATGCTCTCCAGTTCCATCCATGCTGTTGCAAATGGCAAGAGTTCCTTCTTTTTTACCACAGCGTAGAATTCCATTGTGTAGATGTACCATGGTTTTTTAATCCATTCATCTGCTGATGGGCACTTAGGCTGTTTCCAAATCTTAGCTATGGTGAATTGAGCTGCTATGAACATAGGGGTGCATATATCCTTTCTGATTGGTGTTTCTGGTTTCTTGGGATATATTCCTAGAAGTGGGATCACTGGGTCAAATGGGAGTTCCATTTTTAGTTTTTTGAGGAAACTCCATACTGTTCTCCACAGTGGCTGCACCAGTCTGCATTCCCACCAGCAGTGCAGAAGGGTTCCTTTTTCACCACATCCTCTCCAACACTTGTTGTTTGTTGATTTGTTGATGATAGTCATTCTGACGGGTGTGAGATGGTACCTCATTGTTGTTTTGATTTGCATTTCTCGGATGATTAGTGACTTTGAGCATGTTTTCATATATCTTTCGGCCTTCTGTATGTCCTCTTTCAAAAAGTGTCTATCTAGGTCCATTGCCCATTTTTTGATTGGATTGTTTATCTTCCTATTGTTAAGTTGCATGAGTTCCCTGTAAATGTTGAAGAGTAAACCCTTATCAGTGATATCATTGGCAAATATGTTCTCCCATGCAGTGGGCCTTCTTGTTGTTTTGTTGATAGTTTCCTTTGTTGTGCAAAAGCTTTTTATTTTGATGTAGTCCCATTTGTTTATTTTCTCTTTAGTTTCCATTGCCCTAGGAGCAGTATCAGAGAAGAAATTCCTTTGGCATATGTTTGCAATTTCGCTGCCTGTGGATTCCTCTAGTATTTTTATGGTTTCCCGTCTTATGTTTAAGTCTTTTATCCATTTTGAGTTTATTTTTGTGTATGGTGTGAGTTGGTGGTCTAGTTTCATCTTTTTGCATGTATCTGTCCAATTTTCCCAACACCATTTATTGAAGAGACTGTCTTGACTCCATTGTATGCTCTTGCCTCCTTTGTCAAATATTAATTGGGCATAGTGGTTTGGGTCCATTTCTGGGTTCTCTATTCTATTCCATTGATCTATATGTCTGTTCTTGTGCCAGTACCAAGCTATTTTAAGAAAAGTGGCTTTGTAATACAGCTTGATATCTGGTATTGAGATCCCACCTACTTTGTTCTTCTTTCTCAGGATTGCTGCAGCTATTCGAGGTCTTTTTTTATTCCAGATGAATTTTTGGAACGTTCGTTCT
The DNA here is from genome assembly GCF_000147115.1 of Myotis lucifugus. Classification (NCBI taxonomy): domain Eukaryota; kingdom Metazoa; phylum Chordata; class Mammalia; order Chiroptera; family Vespertilionidae; genus Myotis; species Myotis lucifugus. The sequence continues at coordinate 441,835 of NW_005871294.1, read as the reverse complement.
AGATCTGTGAAATATGCCGTTTGTAATTTAATGGGGATTGCATTGAATCTATAGATTGCTTTGGATAGTATGGACATTTTGATGATGTTATTCTACCAACCCATGAACACGGTATGTTCTTCCATCTATTTATGTCTTCCTCTATCTCTTTTTTCAGTGTCCTGTAGTTTTTCGCATATAAGTCTTTTACCTCTTTAGTTAAGTTTATTCCTAGGTATCTTAATTTTTTTGGTGTGATGGTAAATGGGATTGCTTTTTTAGTCTCACTTTCTGTAAGTTCACTATTGGTGTAAAGAAATGCAATAGATTTCTTGGCATTAATTTTATATCCTGCTACATTGCTGAATTCATTTATTAAGTCTAATAATTTTTTGATGGAGTCTTTAGGGTTCTCTATGTACAGTATCATGTCATCTGCAAATAAGGACAGTTTTACTTCTTCTTTTTCAATTTGGATGCCTTTTATTTCTTCTTGTCTAATCGCAACGGCTAGTACTTCCAGTACTATGTTGAACAGGAGTGGTGAGAGGGGGCATCCCTGTCTTGTTCCTGTTCGTAGGGGAAATGGTTTTAGTTTTTGCCCATTGAGTATGTTGTTGGCTATGGGTTTGTCATATATGGCTTTTATTATGTTGAGGTATGATCCTTCTATTCCTATCTTGCTGAGAGTTTTTATCAAGGGTGTTGCATTTTGTCAAATGCTTTTTCTGCATCAATTGATATAACTATGTGGTTTTTATCTCTCAATTTGTTTATGTGATGTATTACGTTTATTGATTTTCGGATATTGTACCATCCTTGTATCCCTGGGATAAAACCTACTTGGTCATGGTGTATGATCTTTCTGATGTACTGCTGGATCCAATTTGCTAGGATTTTGTTGAGGATTTTGGCATCTATGTTCATGAGAGATATTGGCCTGTAATTCTCTTTCATTGTGTTGTCTTTATCTGGTTTTGGTATTAGGGTGATGCTGGCTTCATAGAATGAGCTTGGAAGTGTTCCTTCCTCTTGAATTTTTTTTTGAATAGTGTGAGGAGGAGAGGTTTTAGTTCTTCCTTGAATGTTTGGTAAAACTCCCCTGTGAAGCCGTCTGGCCCCGGGGCTTTTGTTTGCTGGAAGCTTTTTGATTACTGCTTCAATTTCTTCCATAGTTATTGGCCTATTGAGATTTTTAGATTCTTCCTGATTGAGTTTTGGAATATTGTATTTTTCTAGGAATATGTCCATTTCCTCCAGGTTGTCTAGTTTGTTGGAGTAGAGTTGTTCATAGTATTTTTTAACAATCCTTTGTATTTCTGTGAGGTCTGTTGTTATTTCTCCTCTTTCATTTCTGATTTTGTTTATTTGAGTCCTTTCTCTTTGTTTCTTAGTGAGCCTGGCTAGAGGTTCATCAATCTTGTTTATCCTTTCAAAGAACCAGCTCTTGGTTTTGTTGATCTTTTGTATTTTTTATTTTTGGTCTCTATGTCATTTATCTCCGCTCTGATCTTTATTATTTCCTTCCTTCTGCTTACACTGGGCTTTTCTTGTTGCTCTCTTTCTAACTCTTTGAGTGTAGGGTTAGGTAATTTATTATCATTGTTTCTTGTTTTTTGCAGTAGGCTTGCAGAGCTATGAACTTCCCTCGCAAGACTGCTTTCGCTGTGTCCCATAGGTTTTGGATTGTTGTGTTTTCATTGTCGTTTGTTGCCATGATGTTTTTTATTTCTTCTTTGATCTCTCTGGTAACCCATGTTTAATAGCATGCTATTTAGTCTCCATGTGTTTGATTTTTTTTGGATTGTTTTTATTGTAGTTGATTTCCAGTTTTATGCCATTGTGATCTGAGAAGATGCTTGATATGATTTCTATCTTCTTGAATTTGAAGAGACTTTGTCTGTGACCCAATATATGGTCTATCTTTGAAAATGACCCATGTGCACTTGAGAAGAATGTATATTCTGTGGCTTTGGGGTGAAATGTTCTGAAGATGTCAATTAATTCCATCTGATCTAGTGAGTAATTTAGGATTGATGTTTCTTTCCTGATTTTTTGTTTAGAGGATTTGTCCAATGGTGATAGTGGGGTGTTAAAGTCCCCTACTATGATTGTATTGCTGTCAATCTCTCCCTTGATCTCCTCCAGAAGTTTTCTTATGTATTTGGGTGCTCCTATATTGGGTGCATGTATGTTTACCAGAGTTATTTCTTCTTGTTGGATTGCTCCCTTTAGTATTATGAAGTGGCCTTCCTTATCTCTTTTTATGTCCTTCACTTTGAGACCTAATATTTCAGATATAAGTATTGCTACCCCAGCTTTTTTTTCATTTCCATTCGCCTGAAAAACCTTTTCCATCCCTTCACCACCAGTCTGTGTGCGTCTTTTTTTCTGAGGTGGGTTTCCTGTAGACAGCAGATATATGGGTCATGTTTTCTTATCCACTCAGTTACCCTATATGTTTTGATTGGGGCATTTAATCCATTTACATTTAAAGTTATTATTGATATATACTTGTTTGTCGCCATTTTTATTCTTTACCCCTGTGTTCCTTCTTTGTTTCTTATTTATTTATTTATTTTTTTACAGCAGACCCTTTAGCATTTCTTGCATTGCTGGTTTGGTGGTAATAAACTCTCGTAGTCCTTTTTTGTCTGTGAAGCTCTTGATTTCACCCTCAATTTTGATTGATAGCCTTGCTGGGTACAGTATTCTTGGATTCAGACCCTTCCTTTGCATGACTTTGTATATTTCATTCCATTCCCTTCTTGCCTGATGTGTTTCTGTTGAGAAATCCATCGCTAGTCTGATGGGGGATCCTTTGTAAGTAACTTTCTGTCTCTCTCTGGCTTCTTTTAAGATTCTTGCTTTGTCGTTGGTGTTTGCCAATTTAATTATAATGTGCCTTGGCGTCGGTCTTTTCGGGTTCATTTTGTTTGGGACTCTGTGAGCTTCTTGGATTTGTGTGAGTTTTTTCTTCCCTATATCAGGGAAGTTTTCTGTCATTATTTTTTCAAACAGTTTTTCTATTCCTTGCTCAGTTTCCTCTTCTTCTGGCACCCCTATTATGAGGACGTTGTTTCATTTCGTGTTGTCCCCAAGTTCTCTTAGGCTCTCCTCCTGCTTTTTCATTTTTTTTTCTAGAAGCTGCTCTGCTTGAGTATTTTTTCCTACCTTGTCTTCTAGCTCACTGATGTGGCCCTCTGCTTCTTCTAGTCTACTGTTGATGCTTTCTATTGAGTTCTTTATAGCAGTGATGTCATTTTTCATTTCTTCTTGGTTCTTCTTCATTTCCTCTTGGTTCTTACACATATTGTTGAATTTGTCTTCCATTCTTTTCATCCACCTTATGTCCATTTCTCTGAATTCTTTCTCTGACAGGTTGCTTGCCTCCATTGCCTCCATTTCGTTTACTTCCTTTTCTGGTGATGCCTGTTTATCTTTCATATGCGGGCTGTTTCTTTGTCTCCCCATGATTTCTCTTCTCCAGGTGTTTGGTTATGTAGTTCTCTCTCTGCTGCGTTGATTTAAAGGCACAAAATACAACACAACAAGGCACAATGCACAAGGCACTGAACACAAATGTATTCACGATATGAATAACCCCAAATAAAGGTGACCACCAGATCAAAGAGAATTAGGGGATAAAGAAGAAAGAAGAGAAAAAGAAAAAAGAGAGAAAGAAAAAAAAGGAGTGGAAAAATGAAACTGGGAAAAGGAAAAAAAATGTAAGAGAGAATAGAAAGAGAATGAAACAGAAGAGAGGAAGGAACTATTTATATGGGGAGAAAACTGCAATAGAACAGCCACTAATCCCAACAAATTCCAGCAACAGATCCCTGGAGATGAATGCAAACTACAAACAACAACTAATATCAAGCGAGGCGAGGGAAAACAGAAGCAAAAAAATAACCGGAAAAAACAACAACAGAAAAATAAAAAGCAAAAGCAAAACAATCTCACAAACAAGCATAAAAAAACCCCCCAATATACTCAACAATCAAGCAAACTACAACAAAACAACAGAGAGAAGGAAAAAAAACTTTGGATAGTGAAGAAAGAGAAGAGAGAGGTGTATATAGATTTAGAGCAGGAGATTGGTAATTAGATATATAAGTAGGGTGAAATTTTAACAGGGGGTAAAAATAAGGAACAGGGAAAATCTAAAGCAGGGATAGGGTAAGAGAAACAGGACAACAAAAGGGGAAAAGTGAGGAAGAGAGTTTTGGCATAAAGGTAAGTTGAGGTAGAGTAAAAGGATGCTAAAGGAAAGATGAAAATAGAATTTAGAACACTAATCCCAAAATATTCACCTTAACAAGACATGACCCAAAGGGAACAAAGCATGAATGTACTCACGGCACCGATAACCCCAATATAAGCAACCACCTGAGAAAAGATAATTAGGGGAGAGAAAAGATAATTAGGGGAGAGAGCATAAATGATATCTAAGAGAGAGAAAAAAAAGATAGGAGAGAAAAGAAAAAGAAGAACATATATTTATGGAGAAAACACCACAGAGCCAATAGATAAACCAAACAAATACAAACACCAAACACTCAGTAAAGAGGGTGGGTGCAGAATCTGTAGAGGCTGAGCTGATATACAGGAAATAAGGTTAAGAATTGCCCTAACCGGTTTGGCTCAGTCGATAGAGCATCATCCTGCGGACTGAAGGGTCCCAGGTTCGATTCCAGTCAAGGGCATGTACCTTGGTTGCGGGCACATCCCCAGTAGGGGGTATGCAGGAGGCAACTGATCGATGTTTCTCTCTCATTGATGTTTCTAACTCTCTATCCCTCTCCCTTCCTCTCTGTAAAAAATCAATAAAATATTAAAAAAAAAAAAAGAACTGGATAAATATGGGGAGGACCTCAATTCAGTATAGAAGAAGTAGGAAAGGGATGAGTGGATAAGAAGAGAAAGAAGCCGAAACCAGTTTGGCTCCGTGGATAGAGCGTCGGCCTGCGGACTGAAAGGTCCCAGGTTCCATTCCGGTCAAGGGCATGTATCTTGGTTGCGGGCACATCCCCAGTGGGAGATATGCAGGAGGCAGCTGATCAATGTTTCTCTCTCATCGATGTTTCTAACTCTCTATCTCTCTCCCTTCCTCTCTGTAAAAAAATCAATAAAATATATTTTAAAAAAAAAAGAAGAGAAAGAAGGGGAACAAAATAATATATTTACAAAAAAATTGATTTAAAAAATGGTATAAAAATAGAAAATAACAAGTAAAAATAAAATAAAATTGAATGATGAAAAAATAATTTGAAAAGAAGTAGAAAATAAAGTAACAAACAAAATGGAAAACAAAGAGAAAAGCAAAAAAATGAGCAACAAACCAAAAAAAAGGGAAACAAAGCAAAAAGAAAAAAAAAAGCTAACAAAATAATAATATAAAAATAAAAATGGAAAATTTAAATGTCAATCCTTTGGCTGACTTAAGATCCCAGTTTTCTGGAACAGCTGTGATTTTTTTTTTTTTCTGTTTCTGGGACTGAAGGCCAGACCCTATTAACTCCCAGGGACTAATCAGAATATTTTAATCCTTTGTACCATTCAGGGTGGAATCTGGGTGTGGCTGTATTCCTTGCCTGGGGGCTGGAGTACGGGGTTATAACTTTAGGAGAAAATGGCTGCCCAGGTCCTGGGCTCAGGCGTGACTTAGCACTCAACTTGCTGCCACCTCTCCTGGACCCGCTTCTCTCTCCAGCCTCTCCCTAGATTCCACTTGTCTGCACCTTCTCCCGCTCCTCAGCATGGGTGAATGGGTGAGTGTCTGTATCCGAAATGTCCTATGAACAGGGTTCAGTGAAAACAAACAAACAAATGCCGGCCGCAGAAACAGGGAAGATTGAGTCTCTGGGAGCTCCTCTCTTACCAGCACTGCATGTTCTGGTCAGCGCTTCAGGCTGCCCCCTCTGGACTCAGTTTTTCGTAATTATGGCACCCAGATCTCAAATCCCCCGGCGCCAATAGTCCTGCGGATCTCCTTTCCCCAGTCAGGGGCTGTGCCTGTCCCAAGGGACGCGGCTGGGTGCCGCGCAGTTTCCCTCTGACCTCTGGGCTCAGAGATCTGGCAAACTTTCCTGCCCAGAACCCTGGTTTTTACCTGTCCAGGGGAACTCTGCCCTTCCCGGCTGCAAACCGTCTCACCAGATGAGTCTGCTTCGCCAATTCAGGGTGGGTGTTATTAGCTTCAGCTGCTCATTCTATTTGCTCCGGGACAAGCCTTGGGACACGTCTGCCTATTCTGCCGCAATCTTGTCCTCCGAGCATTTATTTTTATTTTTTAATCCTCACCCGAAGATATGTTTCCATTGCCTTTTTTTCCCCTAAACGTCCTTCTCTTTTATTGCAGTGTAGTAATTCATTGTGGATGTACCACAGATTTTTAATCCACTCATCTGCTGATGGACACTTAAGCTGTTTCCAAATCTTAGCTATTGTAAATTGTGCTATGAACATAGGGGTACATATATCCTTTCTGATTGGTGTTTCTGGTTTTTGGGATATATTCCCAGAAGTGGGATTACTGGGTGGAATGGGAATTCCATTTTTAATTTTTTGAGGAAACTCCAAACTGTTTTCCACAGTGGCTGCATCAGTCTGCATTCCCACCAGCAGTGCATGAAGGTTCCTTTTTCACTCCTGCCTCCTCGTGGCAGTTGGACATCCTGCGAGGGGTCCCGGACTGTGAGAGGGTGCAGGCCGGGCTGAGGGACCCCCACCCCCCACCCTGAGTGCATGAACTTTGTGCACCGGGCCTCTAGTCTAGACATATAGCACTAACTCCTAGAAGAAGTAGCTTTGAGTTAAAAGTTGCAGTAAATGGATACTATTCAGAATAAACCTTTATATAACTACTAGAAGTCCGGTGCACAAAAATTTGTGCACTGTCAGGGGTGGGGTCCCTCAGCCCAACCTGGGCCCTCTCACAGTCTGGGACCCCTCAGGAGATAACCACCTGCTGGCTTAGGCCCGCTCCCCTGGTGGCAGATGGCACGCCCAATCTCAGGGTGTTTGCCCCGTCTCCCCCGGTCACAGATGGCAGGCCCGGATCCCACCCTGGGTCTGGCGGCTGCTCAGATTGTGCTGCTGCCCGCCCCGCCTGCCCTGCCCTGCACACAGCAAGCCCAGATCCCAGGCAGGGGCTGGCGGTGGCTCGGGATTGCGCTGCCACCCGTCCTGGGCTGCACATGGCAGGCCCAGATCCCACGCTGGGATAGGCCAGCAGCTGGGGATTGCGCTGCTGCCCACCATAGGTGGGGCGGCGCAGCGGGATCTGCCTGCAGTATGCAAATTAGCCGCCATCTTTGTTGGCAGTTAATTTGCATATCGTGCTGATTAGCCAATGGGAGACATAGCAAAGGTACGGTCAATTACCATGTTTGTTTATTATTAGATAAGACTAGAGGCCCGGTGCACAAAAATTTGTGCACTCGGGGGCGGGGGTCCCCCAGCCCGGCCTGTGCCCTCTCGCAGTCTGGGACCCCTTGGGAGATAACGACCTGGTGCTTAGGCCTGCTCCCGGGTGGCAGAGGGCACGCCCAATCCCTAGGTGCAGCCCCTGGTCAGGCTCAGAGCAGGGTCGATTGGGGAGTTGGGGCACTGCCCCCTGTCATGCACAGAGCAGGGCGGATTGGGAGGTTGTGATGCCACCCTCAGTCACGCTCAGGGTAGGGCTGATTGGGGGGTTGGGTCAACATCCCCTGTCACACTCAAGGCAGGGTCGATGGGGAGGTTGCAGTGCCACCCCCTGTCATGCACAGAGCAGGGCCGATCAGGGGGTTGGGGTGCTGCCCCCTGTCATGCACAGAGCAGGGCCCATCAGGGGGTTGAGGAGCTCCCCCCTGTCACTCACAGAGTAGGGCCGATAGGGGAGTTGGGGCACCGCCCCCTGTAACACATAGAGCAGGGCGGATCAGGGGGTTGGGGCACTGCACCCTGTCACACTCAGGGCAGGGCCAATGGGGAGGTTATGGCTCTACCCTGTCACACACAGAGCAAGGCCCGTGGAGGGAGGTTGGGGCGCCACCCTCTATCACCCACAGAGCAGGGCTGATCAGGGGGTTGGTGCACTGCACCCTGTCAAACACAGAGGTGCAGGGCAATCAGGGGATTGGGGAGCTCCCCCCTATCAGGCACAGAGCAGGGCAGATAGGGAGGTTGTGGCCCTGCCCATGTCACACACAGAGCCGCAGGGCGATCAGGGGGTTTGGGCGCTGTCCCCTGTCACGCTGATCCCGGTGCCGGGAGCCTCGTTGCTCCGTGATCCTGGTGCTGGGAGGCATATTACCCTTTTTACTATATAGGATAGAGGCCTGGTGCACGGGTGGGGGCCGGCTGGTTTGCCCTGAAGGGTGTCCTGGATCAGGGTGGGGGTCCCCACTGGGGTGCCTGGCCAGCATGTCTGAGGGGCTGAGGGCCGTTTTCCGGCTGGCGGGTGACTGAAGCTCCCAACAGCTCCTTTTTTTCTTTTCTTTTTTCTATTCTGGGCCAGCTTTAGCTCTGAGACCTCTGCTGCTGAAAACATTGATACAATGTTGCGGTCCAGCTGGCTGAAGCCTGGCTGACTGAAAGCTGGTTTCTGGGGTTTTGTTTAGCTTCTATATTTGCAACATAGTTGCTTAGAGTTGCAGCTGAGAGGCCGGCAACTCAGGCGGGGAACGTTGGAGTTCGCAGTCACTGGAGCAAGCAAGCCTCCCTGTTCGCTTCAGTGCATGGCTGCCGGCTGCCATCTTAGCTGACAGTTAATTTGCATAAGGATATGCTGATTAGCCAATGGGAAGGGTAGTGGAGTGACACCAATTTGCATGTTTCTCTTTTATTAGTGTAGATATAAACTATGTAAATAAATGGTGCATATTATTTGTGGGGGTTTTTTGTTTGTTTTGTGTTTTAAATCACACATCTTACAGAAAGAAGAAAGAACAACAGGAAGGCAGACAAGGAGAGTGACTACTCATTCCCTGGTGGCATAAATAACATACTGTATGCCTGCTCAAGACAGGGCTTGAGGTAAATACCAGGCATGCAAGTGTGGCAGGAGAATTTAGTGAAATACAAAGTTTTATCTATTCTGTGTATGTGTGTCTTTTCTCTTTAAAACAAGCAAGTGTTTTGGCAGGGCTGAGAGAAGAGGCATCCTGATGTCAAAGGATGAGCATTTATTATTCTTATTGAGCATTTATCTTTTCTTCATAAAAGTTGAAAGCAAGT
>NW_005871294.1:429546-431870 GCF_000147115.1 Myotis lucifugus | reverse complement strand
GAGATCTATTTCTCATCAGCAATGATGGTGCAGAGGGTTAGGAGGTAGAGAAATCAGGTTTCATGAAAGAACGTTTAGCCCCTGACCAGGTTTGGTTCAGTGAATGAAGTGTCAGCCCTGCAGACTGCAGAGTCCCGGGTTTCGATTTCTGGTCAAGGGGTGTGTACCTTGGTTGCGGGCACATCCCCCAGTAGAGAGGTGTGCAGGAGGCAGCTGATCGATGTTTCTGACTCTCTATCCCTCTCCCTTCCTCTCTGTAAAAAATCAATAAAAGATATTTTAAAAAAAGAAAAGAAAGAAAGAACATTTAAAAATGCAGTAATTCCTGCACGTCTGCGTTTGTAGATGATGATCACACCTGCTGCATGAGGACAGGTAGGGAGGAGCCCTGCCTTCACCTGCCTCAGCAAACACTTTAAAAGACGTTCTGGGGAGAAACCAAGATGGTGGCATAGGTAAACACCGGAGTTTGCTTCGTCGAACAACCCCTTCAAAAATACAACTAAAAGACGGAACGGACATCATCCAGAACCACAGGAAGGCTGGCTGAGCAGAAATTCTACAACTAGGAGGAAAGAGAAAAGCATACCGAGACTCAGAGGAGGCACAGTGCTGAAGTAAAATACTAAGGTGCGGAGTGCACGCGGAGCGGGCTGGCGGCTGAGGGCGAGGTTGTTGTTTTCAATCAGGAGGGAGTCTCAGGCTCTGAGCTTCAGTTCTGGGCGAGTCTCTAGGGACCCAGACTCATATGGGAGAAGCGGGACTGTCTGGCATAGCTCAGAACCCTAGGGCAGCTTTCTCTCCGTGGGGCTTGCAGCGATTACTGGGACACTGAGAAGCAGAGCCTGTGAGGGCAAGACTGAGAGCAGCCATAATTGCTAACCCCGCCCTGTTGATTCCATGGGACCCGCCCCGCCCAAGCCCTGCAGGGAGACTTTTGCTGGATAGCCTCAGGCAAAGGCTAGATTAGCACCTCCTTAGAGATCCAGGAGCCAGGAAGCCCAGAGGTCAGAGTGGGACCATCCAGTTTGCAGCTCCATGGAACCATAAAAGACACACTCAGAGGGCAGACTCAGAGAGCACCAAAGCCCCATTGAAGCAAGTCTTGCCCCAGACAGGTGTCTCCAGCACAGAAGTTCTCCCACCGCAGACACAGCTGATTCTCACAGCCAATTGGCCTGGAGGTCAATTCCTCACAGTGATAACTACAACAATCAAGGCTTAATTACAACAAGACTGTGCACAAAGCCCACAAGGGGGTGCACCAAGAGTGTCTACCTCAGGTAGTTGGGATACTTAGCACAGAAAGGCACTCTATCGACACAGCGAAGCATAAAAAATGCCGAGACAAAGAAACAGGACACAAACAACAGAATTGGAGGAAAGCAAACTGCTGGATATAGAGTTCAAAACCACACTTTTAAGGTCTTTAAAGAACTGTCTAGAAGCTGCCGATAAATTTAGTAAGGCCCTAGAAAAGACTGGTGAGACCGCCGATAAATGTAGTGAGATCTTCAAGAAGACTGGTGAGACTGCCGATAAATGTAGTGAGATCCTCAAGAAATCTAATGAGACCCTCGATGTTGTGATAAAGAAACAACTAGAAATTAAGCATACATAACTGAAATAAAGAACATTATACAGACTCCCAACAGCAGACCAGAGGATCGCAAGAATCAAGTCAAAGATTTGAAATACGAAGAAGCAAACAACACCCAACCGAAAAAGCAAAAAGAAAAAAGAATCCAAAAATACGAAGATAGTGTAAGGAGCCTCTGGGACAGCTTCAAGCGTACCAACATCCCAATTTTAGGAGTGCCAGAAGATGAGAGAGAGCAAGATATTGAAAACCTATTTGAAGAAATAATGACAGAAAACTTCCCCTGCCTGGTGAAAGGAATAGACTTCCAAGTCCAGGAAGTGCAGAGAACCCCAAACAAAAGGAATCCAAAGAGGACCACACCAAAACACATCATAATTAAAATGCCAAGAGCAAAAGACAAAGAGAGAATCCTAAAAGCAGCAAGAGAAAGAAAGTCAGTTACCTACAAGGGAGTACCCATACGACTGTCAGCTGATTTCTCAACAGAAACTTTGCAGGCCAGAAGGGAGTGGCAAGAAATATTCAAAGTGATGAATACCAAGAACCTACAACCAAGACTACTTTATCCAGCAAAGCTATCATTCAGAAGTGAAGGCCAGATAAAGAGCTTCACAGATAAGAAAAAACTAAAGGAGTTCATCACCACCAAACCAGTATTATATGAAATGCTGAAAGGTATACCTTTAAGAAGAGGAAGAAGAAGAAAAAGTTAAAGATACAA
>NW_005871294.1:420022-421257 GCF_000147115.1 Myotis lucifugus | reverse complement strand
ATTCTGTGAAAGGGAGTGGCCCACTTTCCAGGTGGGATGGCCGGACGTAGGGACTTATGGTTTAACCACTGCTTATCGGGTTCACCATGTTGTCTACGGCCGGCCGGGTCACCCCGACCAAATTCCCTATATTCAAGTGTGGGTCGATATTTTGACTGAAAAACCAAGGTGGTTACAGAGTTGTCAGAATAAAGAAAAGAAATTGGGACAGAGACAGACAGTTCTCTTGGCCTCAGCCAAGAAGGGCAAAACTCCCCCTGTTCTGCAGAATACGGGTGAGGAGGCACTCCCCGAGGTCAGGCCTTCCCTGTATGCTCCTCCACCAGTACCACGGTGGCAAATGACCCCAGTCAGAAGCCCCGGCCTTCTCCACAGCCGGTTTCCATTCCTCTGGAAGCCCCAGTCCAGGGCCCAGCTCTGCTTTCCCCTTCTCTCACGAGGCAAGGGACAGCGTATGGAGAGAGAAGGAGCGGGGGAGAAGCTGCGGGACCCTGCAGCATCTGCCGGTCCTGCAGCTCCCATATTGCCATTAAGGCAAGCAGGCCCTTTGGATTTAGGTCCAGACGGGCAGCCTTTTATGGTTTATGTCCCCTTTTCTACCAGTGACCTATATAATTAGAAGAACCAGAATCCTTCTTTCTCCCAGAATCCACAGGGGTTGATTTCTCTTTTAGAGTCTGTGTTTTTTACCCATCAACCTACCTGGGATGATTGTCAACAGTTGATGCAAACTCTTTTCACTTCAGAGGAGAGAGAGAGAATCAAGGTGGAGGGAAGGAGATTTGTGCTGGGTCCGGATGGGCAGCCTACTTCCGAACAAGATAGATTAGAGGCTGTGTTTCCCTCCCGGCGACCTACCTGGAATCCCAATACTGAGAGGGGAATGGAGGCTCCCCAACTCTATGGGGGGCCATCTGAGCTGCTGCTCGGAGACCCACAAACCTTTCTTAGGTGACAGAGACAGTCCAGGGGCCTAATGAGAGCCCGGCAGCTTTCCTTGAGAGGCTGTGCGAGGCCTATCGGGTGTATACCCCCATTGACCCTGATGCCCCGGAAAATCGGAGGGCTGTCGTTGTTGCATTTGTTATCCAGTCGGCTCAGATACTAGACATAGAATTACGTAGTTTTCATGGGCTCTTAGGAGACACCATCTCCTGTAGTGGGTGGAGCAGCCCCATAAGCTTTCAGTACCCCGGAAGACGCGCACGGCGAATTATAAACTGGGTGGGCAGAAG
>NW_005871294.1:417160-418801 GCF_000147115.1 Myotis lucifugus | reverse complement strand
GGCATAACAACCCCCTCCCACCCCTTAGTGACCATGGCTTCCCCAGGGACACAAAGGTGCAGGAACAGATACGTGGTGGGAAGCCAGAACAGCTGTTTATTCAGTTACATATAAATGATATTTACAAGGAAGAGGTGGGGTGCAGTGGGGAGCAGAGGTTCAGGTCAAGGGTCCTGGGTGACCTTTCCTCAGAGGGGACAGTCCTGCTGCCTCCTCTCACACTCCCTCCTCTGCCTCTCTGGGCCTGGCCTGGTGTGGGCAGCTCAGCCATGCAGCGGGGCTAGAAATACGGAAGGGATAGTTGCAGCAGGAGAAAGGATGAGGCAAGGCCAGCATGGGGGTAGAAGGACTGCTCTGGGGCCCCTGAGTCCTCCCTGTCTTTTAGCCAGCTTCTTGCCCCTGGAATAGGGGCTCCAAACCCTGGTGTGGCTGATGGGGATCCCCTGGGCTCCAGGCTGGTCACTGGGCTATGGCTTTTGGGTGGTCTGAGACTCTTCAGTCCTGGAAAGGGAGAAGAGGGGCTTGAAGGATTGACAGAGGCTCTTCTTCACTTCCCTCCCCAGTCCCTTCAGCTTCCTTACCTCTTACAGCCTTTGCAGCCCTTTCTCTTCTTGCCAGGCTTGTCCTTCTTACAGCGTTGGGCTGGTTTCCGTGGGGCTGGTGATGTGTCCAGACGCTGCATCAACCTCTGCACCCAGGCCTCCTTAGGGTCTGCGCACAGCTCTGCCTGAGAGCGCTTCCGAGGTGAGAACCTGGAGTCGGGCATTAGCAAGCCTGTCCTAGTCTTGCCCACCTTGCCCAGCCCACTCAGCTTCACCCACACCCTCGCACCCACTCACAGGATAGCCGGGATGGGGCAGCCCAAGCTTGGCTCCTGCTTCTGGTAGCTGCGGACAAGCCTGTCAAGAATCTTCCTTACACTGTACTTGAGGCAACAGTCCTGTGCCCCTCCATCACTGTCTGCAGAGGGTGTTCACAGGGAGCCAGGGACTATGTATAGGCTCCCAACCAGGCCTCTCCAGCCCCTTTCCCCATCCTAGGCTGCTCCCTCCTTGTACCTTGGGTCCAGGGGATGCCGAAGGCCAGGACCAGGAAAAGGAGGCTCAGAGCCAGTGACTGAGCCATGGCTGTGGTATGAGGCCACAGCTGTGGGCGAGGTGTAAACTGCAATTTGGAGTCCTGGAGTGGGTGGGCCTTTTATTAAGATGCCGTACTTCCCTTCCTTGTTTATTTTCTCACTTATCCTGAGGCATTCTGACTTCCTCACCCTTTCTGGCAAAAGTTCCTTGGCAGAGACTGGCTCATAAATTATTTATTTATTTATTTTTATTGTTCAAAGTATTACATATGTCTCTTCTCACCCCTACACCCCCCCCTACACCACCCCCCCCCACTTTTACCCGCCTAGGGCAAGCCCCCACCGCCTCCCTGGTTACATTGTGTCCTTTGGTTATGCTAATACCCATGCATTCAAGGCCCTGGGTGGCCGGCTTAAACCCCCCCCCCCTCCGCGTGAGTGTGAGGGGCCTGGTGGGGCTGCCAGTGAGGAAGGAAAGATTTTGCCTTTTAGTTTTTGGCAAGCAACACTTATGATTTCGGGGGGGGAGTGTCTGATTATTATCCTTTTGAGAATAAAGAGAA
>NW_005871294.1:347103-417060 GCF_000147115.1 Myotis lucifugus | reverse complement strand
TCGATGAGAGAGAACATCGATCAGCTGCCTCCTGCACACCCCCTACTGGGGATGTGCCCGCAACCAAGGTACATGCCCTTGACCGGAATCGAACCTGGGACCTTTCAGTCCGCAGGCCGACGCTCTATCCACTGAGCCAAACCGGTTACGGCTATTTTTATTTTTTAATCCTCACCCAAAGATATGTTTTCATTGCCTTTTTTAACAGTTCCTTCTTTTTTACTGCAGTGTAGTAATCCATTGTGTATGTACCACAGTTTTTTGTTTTTTAAAAAAATATATTTTATTGATTTTTTACAGAGAGGAAGGGAGAGGGGCAGAGAGTTAGAAACATCGATGAGAGAGAAACATCGATCAGCTGCCTCCTGCACACCCCGCACTGGGGATGTGCCCGCAACCAAGGTACATGCCCTTGACTGGAATCGAAACTGGGACCTTTCAGTCCGCAGGCTGATGCTCTATCCACTGAGCCAAACCAGTTAGGGCATGTACTACAGTTTTTTAATCCACTCATCTGCTGATGGGTACTTAAGCTGTTTCCAAATCTTAGCTATTGCAAATTGTGCTATGAACATAGGGGTACATATATCCTTTCTGATTGGTGTTTCTGTTTTTTGGGGATATGTTCCCAGAAGTGGGATTACTGGGTAGAATGGGATTTCCATTTTTAATTTTTTTGAGGAAACTCCAAACTGTTTTCCACAGTGGCTGCACCAGTCTGCATTCCCACTAGCAGTGCACGAGTGTTCCTTTTTCACCACATCCTCTCCAGCACTTGTCGTTTGTTGATTTGTTGATGATAGCCATTCTGACAGGTGTGAGATGGTACCTCATTGTTGTTTTGATTTCCATTTCTTGGGTGATTAGTGACTTTGAGCATGTTTTCATATGTCTCTTGGCCTTCTGTATGTCCTCTTTTCAAAAGTGTCTATTTAGGTACTTTGCCTATTTTTTTATTGGACTGTTTATCTTCCTTTTGTTAAGTTGTATGAGTTCCCTGTAAATTTTGGAGATTAAACCCTTATCTGAGATAGCATTGGCAAATATGTTCTCCCATGCAGTGGGCTTTCTTGTTGTTTTGTTGATGGTTTCTTTGTTGATGGTTTTGTTGATAGTGCAGAAGCTTTTTATTTTGATGTAGTCTCATTTGTTTATTTTCTCCTTGGTTTCCATTGCCCTAGGAGCAATGGAAAAATTATATTTATATGATTAAATAAAACAAGAAAGAGAGAAAACAGGTCTATCACATCTTTTCATTTGTGCAGAAAATATATCAGTTTATTTATCCTTCCTTTGCTAAGTTAATTTAAAGATACATGGGGAAACAAAAGGGGAGACAAGAGTGGGAAAGGGGCATAGTACATGCTTTTTTAAAAGCATGTATATTTATGTCTACTTATTATAAAAGCAACTAGAGGCCTGATGCATGAAATTCCTGCATGGGGTGGGGGCGGAGTCCCTCTGCCCGATGCATGAAATTCCTGCATGGGGTGGGGGCGGAGTCCCTCTGTCCCTCTGTAACTGAATAATGCCCTCTCACAGTCTGGAACCCCTCGGGTGGTATCTGCCTTTCAGCCTAGGCCCGATCTCCAGTCCGGGGCTGTTTTGGCTGATTGGGTTTACGGGCTCTAGCAGTTTGGGTTTATGGGCTCTAGCAGTCTCGGGCTCTCGCAGTCTGGGACCCCTTGCTCCTTACCACCCGCCTGCACCCACCACTGCCACTGTGCTCGCCAGCCATGAGCCCAGCTTCTGACTGAGTGGCACTCCCCATGTGGGAGCTCACCGTGTGGGAGCTCACTGACCACCAGGGGGCAGCTCTTGTGTTGAGCATCTGCCCCCTGGTGGTCAGTGTGCATTATAGCGACCGGTCATTCCGGTTGTTCTGCCATAATGGTCACTTTGGCTTTTATAATACAGATTATTTTTGGTGATTGAAGTCAAGTAAATGCACTGTCCCTTCATCCAGAGGCCTCACCTCTTCCTCCAATCTTTCTTACAAGTCCTCTCCAATCCACCCACTTAATTGTCTGGTAAAAACAGACTGCATTTCCTACTGCCAAATGTTGATAAGTGTTCTGCGTGTTGATAAGTTTCTCTCCCTCCTGGAATATGGTTCTTTGTAGAGGGAAGTGACACTTTCAATTAAGGGTCACACCTTATTGTTGCTCATGGAGATTCTTCTGTCCCTCTTCCTCAAGAGATGCTTGTGTCCCTAAACACTCAATTTTCTGGGACAGATGACCACACAGTTGTCATGAAGGAGAGAGCCAAGCCATCAGGCTGGTGTAGGTGTGGAGAATGAGGAGAAAGTGGGAGCATAGACACTGCCTGTGAGCCAGGATGTTTGGCCTCTGGCTCTGTAACCTTTACAACCAGACAACCTGATATCCTCATGGACAGACTGAATCACCACACAAGCTTCCCTAAGACATAAAAGTCTTTGACACTGCCCTAGCCGGTTTGGCTCAGTGGATAGAGCATCGGCCTGCGGACTGAAGGGTCCCAGGTTTGATTCCGGCCCAGGGCATGCACCTTGGTTGCAGGCATATCCCCAGTAGGGGGTGTGCAGGAGGCAGCTGATCGATGTTTCTAACTCTCTATCCTTCTCCCTCCTTTCTGTAAAAAAAAAAAAAATCAATAAAATATATTTAAAATAAAAAAGTCTTTGACATGACGCCTGCCTTGTGAAACAGAAGGGCTTTGTGATGCAGCCTGGTGACCGGGTTCTATTCTCTGTGAGGCGGAGATGACAAGGCAGAGCATTGGGAATCATTAGACAGGAGGATCCTGAACGCCTAGATATAGGGATGGCTCCTCCCCTCATGCTAAAGCCATGTTGAGCTTTACTTTTGTTCTTCGGAGTGTTGGATATTTCTTATATACATATGGTGCCATCTTCCTTATTATCCTAATTATCTGGCAAGTGAAGAGGAGTTACTATGGGTTAAGGTTGGAACCTAAAAGGAGCTGCTACCAGGTAGGGAAATAATAACACAGTAATTGAACTAGTTAAGTTTTAGATAAGAAGCTTTTCAAGATCTCAGAGCCTCCTTTTACCTTTCTTGCCAATTTTTATACTATACATTCAGTTACTCTAATATGGTGCTTTTCTCTGAGCCTAGAAGTAATTTTTTTTAAAAAAATATATTTTATTGAATTTTTACAGAGAGGAAGGGAGAGGGACAGAGAGTCAGAAACATCAATGCGAGAGAAACATCGATCAGCTGCCTCCTGCACACTCCCCACTGGGGATATGCCCACAACCAAGGTACATGCCCTTGGCCGGAATCGAACCTGGGACCCTTGCGTCCGCAGGTCGACGCTCTATCCACTGAGCCAAACCGGTTAGGGCTAGAAGTAATTTCTTACTAAGCAATCCCTGCAGTGTATTTTAAAGATCAAGAACCTCTCAGTCTACCTTGGGTTGAGACCTAGGTGAAATGGAATCTATCTCACTGGATCTCAGAAGACATCCCAATATGGGGGTTTCTTCTGGTCGGTGGACTTAGTAAGCAAAAGTCCTAGGGCTGTTAAAACTAATCACCATTACCATTTAATTTATTTCAGTATTGCTCCTGTGTCATGCTTAGCCCTCTAAAGAACCTGTCCTAAGAAAGGGAACAGAAAGTAAGGAATGTGGAGAGACTTGAAGTGAGAAATAAGTAGAAAAATAAAATGTTGGGGTGAAAGGGTGGAGTAGAGGTAGGGAATATAAGTGAGTGCATTAAATACAGACATACATAGACAGGATGTTGGAAATTTATATTTTTGTCTCATTTTGGATATAAAAATGGAAACAGTGCCCTAACTTCACACTCTAACATTTTTGTCTTTAAGTGTCACCAAAAACTCAAGCCAAAATCTAGGGATGCAGTATCAAAAGGTAAAGCACCTGTCTCTTCTCTGACTCCCCTTTACTGCGGGTTGGGTTTCCGTGGATTTTGTCCCTTTGATCTCTGGTGCTTGGGTTCTCAAAACACTAAATGTTCCAATTCCACAAGTTGACACTCTCTCCCAGAAGACTTTCTTTTTTTTTTAAATTAAATCTTTATTGTTCAGATTATTACAGTTGTTCTTCTTTTTTCCCCCCATAGCTCCCCTCCACCCAGTTCCCACCCCACCCTCTGCCCTTCTTCCTGCACTCCCCAGACCCTTTTCCCCCTGAGAATTGTCAGTCCACTCCCTTTCTATGCCCCTGATTCCGTTATATTCACAGGTTTATTCCATTCATCAGATTTTTTTTCCACTTGATTTTTAGATTCACTTGTTGATAGATATGTACTTGTTGTTCATAATTTTTATCTTTACCTTTTTCTTCTTCTTCCTCTTCTTAAAGAATACCCTTCAGCATTTTGTATAATACTGGTTTGGCGGTGATGAACTCCTTTAGCTTTTTCTTATCTGTGAAGCTCTTTATCTGCCCTTCAATTCTAAATAATAGCTTTGCTGGGTAAAGTAATCTTGGTTGTAGATTCTCGCTATTCATCACTTTGAATATTTCTTGCCACTCCCTTCTGGCCTGCATAGTTTCTGTTGAGAAATCAACTGACAATCGTATGGGTACTCCCTTGTAGGTAATTAGCCATTTTTCTCTTGCTGCTTTCAATATTTTCTCTTTGTCTTTTGCCCTTGGCATTTTAATTATGATGTGTCTTGGTGTGGTCCTCTTTGGATTCCTTATGTTTTGGGTTCTCTGAGCTTCCTGGACTTGTAAGTCTATTTCTTTCACCAGGTAGAGGAAGTTTTCTGTCATTATTTCTTCAAATAGGTTTTCAATATCTTGCTCTTTCTCTTCTTCTGGCACCCCTATAATTTGGATGTTGGTACACTTGAAGCTGTCCCAGAGGCTCCTCACACTATCTTCGTATCTTTGGATTCTTTTTCTTTTTGCTTTTCTGGTTGGGTGTTTTTTGCATCTTCATATTTCAAATCTTTGATTTGATTCTTGGGATCCTCTAGTCTGCTATTGGATCTCTGTATATTATTTTTTATTTCAGTCAGTGTATGCTTAATTTGTAATTGGTCCTTTTTCATATCCTTGAAGGTCTCACTAAATTTCTCGGAGGTTTCTAGAAGATTCTTGAAAAACCTTATAACCGTGGTTTTGAACTCTATATCCAGTAGTTTTCTTTCCTCCATTTCTTTCATTTGTGACATGTTTCTTTGTCTCCGCATTTTGGCTGCTTCCCTGTGTTGATAGGTGTGCTAGGCTTTGTGTGCTAGGTGTCCGATAGGGCCCAGTGGCTCAGCCTCCCTAATTACCTGAGGTGGACACTCTTGGTGCACCCCTTTGTGGGTTGTGTGCACAGTCTTATTGTAGTTAAGCCTTGATTGCTGTTGGTATCACTGGGAGGAATTGACCTCTAGGCCAATTGGCTGTGAGGACCAGCTGTGTCTACAATGGGAGAACTGCTGTGCTGGAGACACCCTTATAGGGCAGGACTTGCTTCAGTGGGGCTTTGGTGCTCACTGAGTTTGCCTCCTGAGTGTGTCTCTTATGGATGCGAAGAGTTGTAATCTGGTATGGTCTCACTCTGACCACTGGGTACACTGGCTCTTGGATATCCAAGGAGGTGCAAAGTCAGCCACTGCCTGAGGCCACCCAGCAGGAGCTACAGAGAGATCTGCAGATTCCTCCTCTTTGTTTGGGGTTTGGAGGTGCCCAGATGAGGCCCAGCTGTGAAGCAATGCAGGCCTTCTTTTGGAAGCTCTGGGGCTCTCTGACCCAGCTGCAGTTTCTTAGGTTTTAGATTGCAAAAGGCCAGGCCATTTATATGCAAAAGCCACTGCACACAACTTGGGAGGGATTGTAAATTGGGTGGGGCGGGGTCTCAGGGTATCACCGGGGTGGAGCAAACAGCAATGGCTGTCCAGCAGCCCTGCCTTGGAGAGGTCCTGGGGTCTCTGTGTTCTGTGGCCCCATGCAGGAACAATGATCCCTGCAAGCACCTCTGAGAGAAAGCTGCCCTCGTGCTCCGACCGGATGCCAGACAGTCCAGTTTCTCCCCATATGAGTCTGGGTCCCCAGAGTCTCACCTGGAACTGGAGTTCAGATCAGTCAGGAGCTTGTATCTCCCTCCCGATTGAGAAAGACAACAGCGTACCCAGTTGCCAGCCCATTTCATGCTCCTCCGTACTTCTGCACTTCCGCACCTCTGCACCTCCTCCCAGTCTCAGTGTGTTTTTCTCTTTCCTTCTAGTTGAAGAACTTCCACTCAGCTAGACTTCCTATGGTTCTGGATGATATCTGTTTTGTCTTTTAGTTGTAGTTTTTATGTGGTTGTGCGCGGCAGCAAATCCAGGTATTTACCTATGCCGCCATCTTGGTTCCTCTCCCAGTCACTTCATTTTTCAATCCTTTATTCATTAAATGGGCATTTGAAGATCTTGCTTCACTCACAGTGTGGCTGTGATGATCTAATGAGATTAGGTCCTGGACAACTCATTGTAACTGGCTAAGTTGTATACAGACATGCCTCAGAGCATTGACTGTTAGGATTTCCAATTTTCTCTCATTCAAAGGCCTTCAGATTCCTATAGGATACCCTCAATCCTCTCTCATTCCATGTAACACTGTCTCCTGGTTTTTCAGCTAGGAGACATTTCCGGAAAGAAACGGAGAAGCCGTGGGAGCTGCTCTCTGTCATGAAAAGGTGATCATTTGATTTTTGTAGTTTTCCAACTTCAGCCTGGACAACTTGGCCTGGGACAGGGATGAGGGATGATGACTGGGATGGAGTCATACACAGCAGAGGCTGGAGCACTGTTGAGATGGTTGCCAGGGCAAAAGGGGCTCAGACATCTCTGGAGGGAGGAGTCCCAGTTCTGCTCTGGGCTACGCTCACAGTGCTCCTGGAATTCAGAATTTGACTAGTGCTTAATTCACAAAAGACACTAAAGGGGTTGATACTCAGCCAAAGACCAGTTATCCAGCTGAGAGAATGGATAAATAAGTGCATAAATAAGCCATCACTGTCATATTCTTCTTACAGCAACACCCTTTCAAGGGCAGAACCCTAGACCTTGCTGACATTACCTCCTCTGATTGTGTATTAAGGGGGCCCAGTCCCTGAGACAGCCCCCAGCCAGGAGCTTGTCATCTCTTCCTCTTCTTAAGAGCTCTAGAGAATAGGATGGACTCCCAAGAGGTGCTGTGTACACATCACAGTCCCCTGAAAGCAGAATTTCCATGTGACCTCATTTTCCACAGCTGGGAAATACTAAGTACCAGGCTGTGTCTGTCTTTGCCCCAAATGAGACTGAGTCCAGGTCCTACCTGGTGATGGCCCTTCTGATGCCCCATTAGCTAACCATTGGCTCCCCCATCCTTTGTTCCCATCTCTGGTTAAGCTGCTCAGCCCAGGTCAACAAAGAACTCACCTATCTCTCAGTCACTCATGGCCCTGTGCTCTCATGCGTTGTCTGAAACCTTGCCCAACAAGTCCCTCAACCCAGCACACCATAACTTGCAAAGTGGAGATTTCCTAGGAAGAAAAGTAGAGGACTAAGTACTAGGCGGGTAAGACCCAGGGCGTACAGGGAGGTCAGGGCCAATAGTCAGGCCACAACTTCCAAAGAGGAAGCTGTCACTCCATCAATAACAGTTGCCATGTTTCCTCTTCCAGCCAGGGCTGGCTTCCTCAGGAGGGAAGTGTGCGGAGGCTCCTGTGTGCAGATACCTCCTGCCAAATCTGCAATGCCACGGCTCTGGAGATCCAACAGTTGCTGGTGGATGAGGACACCCCGATCTATGCAACTTCACCAGGACCATCAGAGGGCTCTCCTTGCCTAAAGATTTTGCCCAAGTCCAATATGTCTTTTGAGCAGAGTCTGGAGCATCATTCCACACATACTCAAAAGCCCTCACTTCCATCTGCAACCCAAACAGTGTCACAATTAACAGCCAAGAAGTCCTTATCCCGGTCATTTACCCAGTCAGCTGGCCAATCAGACGATCCAGTGAGTATGCAAGATTACTTGGCTAAAAATGTCAATCTAGGACAGAGAATTCAAAGTCAAGATATGCCTAGGTTGCATGAGACTATGTCTTCTTTACAGTTCGAAGGGCCTAGAATTCCGGTGAACCAGCAGGAGGTGACACGACACAATCTCAACCGTGTGTATGGGAACCAAGGTCAGCCACCCTTGCATCCCCAGGTCCCTATGCTGACCCTGAACCAAGACATCACTACCCTGACACATTCTATGGCCTTGCCTATGGTCACTGTCCTCCCTTCCTACCTGCCATTCTCCAGTCCTGAAGTCCTGAGGCTTCTTGAGGTACATGTAAAAAAGTGGATGCATTTCCAGAGGTGGGGACTGCCCAGACGCGTAGAGGAGTCCCTGAGGCAGCTTATGCCAAACCTACCATTGTTTTACCAACTTGTAAACAACCAACCAGCTTCTTTCATACAAAATGAATTCTCTGTAGAGATTTTTGCGCCCATTTCTTATCAGACCTGGGGTCCATGTATGGCTGGCCAGGCTACCCAGGCATTCTGGGTTTCTGAATGGTCCATTATAAACCCAGTACAAAGACACCACTACCAGCAAAACCCAAACCACCTGGCTCTAGCCTTGCCCTCTCCAATATTTAAAGACTTAAGTGGCCTCTATCCACTTACTGGCCAACAGGCTAATGACTCAGTGGGCCATTTACAGCAGAAACACATCCAACTGTTCTGTGGCTTACCTTCCCTGCACAGTGAGTCTCTGGCTAATGCCTCCTCGAGTTCTCTAGATCACTCCACAGATGGGAGCACGTCCAAGTTCTCCTTGGAGGATCCTTTTCTCTTCAAGGAGCTGTCCTTCCTCCCTCTGTTGCCTAGAACTCCACCCCAGTCAGCCCCACCCTCTTCCTCATCTTCCCCTAATTGGGTCATGCCATCTGATCATCAACCAACTCAGATCCATGTCCCGTTTCTGACTCTGGCTGAGTGTGAAGCCTTAGAGTGTCACATGCTGCAGAGGCAGCTCCAGAGTCAGTGGGGTTTGCCAGCTGTTCTGCAAAGAGCTCAGCACACCCAGAACCCTGTGCAATATAAGTCTTGTGGCACAGCCCAGTCTCCTAGGATTGTGAAAACTTCCTGGCCGGGAAAGCCCATTTCTGTTCTCACAAGAGAGCACGCCCGGAGGCTGCTGGACTTCCACCTCCAGAGGCAGCTGATTCACCATCGCTGGGGCTTGCCCCAGATGATCCAGCAGTCCTTCCAGTTGCTCCTGGCCCCCACTCACCAGCAGACTCCATCCTGGAGCAGCACAGCCCTAGCCAATGTGAGTGTTGCCCAACATTCAGCCCTAGAGGCTACTGGTGCTGATGACCCTTTCGCACCCTTTAAGGACCCAGTGTCAGTCCTCATGCCACACTTATTAGACCAGGCCAAGGCAATACTGCAGAGCCACATCAACTCCAAATGTGGGCAGATTCATGAGGGTAAGGTCCCTGCCCATGTGTATAGGTCTTGTGAGTGCCTAATTCCCGGGGGCCTCAAAGTGGCTCCCTTCACTTGCATCCCAGAAAGCAAGCTCTTGGAACGACAGGCAGCAACCGACCCTGACCTACAACAGAAAGTTAGGCACCGGATGCCAACAGTCCCTGATCAGCAGCAAGAGACCTTCCCAGATGCTGCCACTGAGCCTCGCAAGCTAACTCCAGCCCTGTCCAAGGAAGTCCTTGAGAAACTGGAGATGATTTTACGGCACAAGTATCTGACCTTCTTATCAGGGCTGAATCCTCTTTATTACGTGGCTCCCTCCAAGGCCATGGCCCCAGCGATCACTGCTCATGCTGCCACCACAGAGGTGGTGCCT
The DNA here is from genome assembly GCF_000147115.1 of Myotis lucifugus. NCBI lineage: Eukaryota > Metazoa > Chordata > Mammalia > Chiroptera > Vespertilionidae > Myotis > Myotis lucifugus. The sequence continues at coordinate 407,250 of NW_005871294.1, read as the reverse complement.
GAGGCCGTCAAAATCTTAAGAGAACCTCTGACTCAGATGATCTCACTTGAAGAGCAGGATCTAAGTCATGAGCCATTTTTTCAAGATACCAAAGAGACTTGTGAAGAAATTGCAGGTGATTTTCAGTCTGAAGTGCAAGTGGAAGGAATGATTGAGAAGGAGCCTCTAGAAAGGCAGACAGAGTTGGCTCGGCCCTACTTATTCAAGAAGCCCATCTTGGCCAAACTAAATTTCCACCTGAGAAGGAAGATCTTAGAGATACAATGGGGAATTCCCACAGAGGCAAGGGAGTCCAGGGAACAAACTGGAGCAACCCCAGAGAACACATCCACACAGGAGTCTCTTGGGAGTCTAAACAACCAAGGAAAAACATGCCTCCGGGAACTGCCCATCCCACCAGACATTCCCTGTACCCCACATCCAGAGTGGCTCTCCCTTAAGGAACAGTTGTCCACTGAGTTAAAGGCGGTACAGCAGAACCAGAAGCAACCTAGTTCCAGAGCAGCACCCCATGGTTCTGCCCAGGGGCCCTGCAAGATGACTCAACCCTATAGAGACATGACAGAGGGCCCAGTGCCTTGTGTTCAGCTGGAGGCCAGTGTGAACCACCCCAGCCTGGAGGAGTCCCAGATCCCTGAGTCCCAAAGCCCTGGCAAGAGCAAGTACTCAGCCCCAGTCCCCATGCTGACTGAAAAGAAAGAGGACCCAAGGAAACCCAAATCGTCAGAAAAACGTAGAGAAGGAGATGCAGGGTTTGTGCTCTTATCAACAAGAGAAAAAAGCCACCCTGTAGCCCAGAGGCCAAAAGGGATGCTTCTGAACAGGACACCCCAAAACCCCTGGCTACGGAGACAAGGCTTTCGGAGACATGGCTTTCGCCTTGATGCTCTCTGTCAACAGAGTTCCCAGCATCACCCTCAGCTTAAGCCCCCAGAGCTCCTTCCAGGAGTCCCTGGAGGGAAGGAATCTAAGAAGAATGACCTGCAAGACAATCAAACCGGGCTCAATGTCAGCCTCAAGGGAGCAAGGATTCCTAAGAATGCCCAGCCTGTCGGGCCCCAGGCGTCACAGGCCCAGCCTGTCCTGGCCCAACTCATTCAGCATAAGCCATTACAGGGCCCAACTTTGCAAGGTCAGGTATTGCAGGGGCAGGTGATGCCAGCCCATACTCACAAGAGGCCCAGCCTTCCAGAATCAGACTTGAGATATAAGATGAAATCCTTTCTGCAGTATATCAACCTCAAGGCAAAAGGCAAAGAGCACAAGGAATCCATGTTTTTGACAGCTGTGAACGTGGCCAACACCAGAAAAGAAAATGTAGCAAAGAGGCTGGCTCCAGCCAAAAGTCCCATGGAGCAAACTAAGACAGAGAAGAAGATCAGAGGGGACCCCAAAGTCCCATCTCCCCTGACTGAGAAGCAGGTGGGCCTGGCCTCCTTGGAAGGCTCCCATTCCCCAAACAGTAAGCTCAGGCACCGCTCCTGCTCCCATCAACTCCAGTCTTCCTCAGGCTTAGGCCACCCCCATCATTGTCCTCGGCACTGTCCTCAAGTGGCTTGTGCCACCCAACCAGGATCCCACCCCAACTCTCAACTCTCACCTCAGAGGGAAACGTTGGCCTGCTCAGGAAGACCCAGCACAATCAAAGGACTTTGTAGGCTCCCCCATGTCTGCATCCCTTGAAGGGATAGCTATTGTCTTTGTCATTAATATGTAGGTGGGGCACTACCACCCAAAATACAGTCTATATCTTTAAGCAAAGAGTTGTCTGTCTGCTCATTACCTCCACTGTTGTTTGTTAAGGGAAGTCATGAGTGAGGCTAAAATGCCCTTTGTAATGTTAACGTAAAAAAACCATTGAAACCTGTAAATAATTTTTGTGAGTTTATTTGAGCCCAACTGTCGACATATGCTGGGAAGCAGAACCTCTAGGAATTGAGAATGGCGGGGTTACATTTGTACTTATACATTTGCAATCAAAGGAGGGACACAGGTGGGTTACATGAAATTCATTGGTGATAGATTAAGGAGGAGGGATAAAGCAAAGCAGGGAAACCTCTGGGATTGGATAAAAAGTAAAATGATGGACACATACTTAGGTGGGTGCAGGATCAATTAACATGATAATGAAGGAATTTGTGGCATCTGTCCTGGCGCCCAGCACATTTAGTTGTGCTCCAGGGGCTCCAGAAAAAGGGAAGTTACAAGTTACCTAGACATTTCAAGGGTATGTTATCATAGATGCAAAAAGACAGGCTCAGTTAAGGTAAAGGTTGACTTTGTCAGTAAAGATACTGGCCCAGGACGTAACTGCCCACCATAACTGCTTTAGTTAAAGTTTAATTTCAGACCATCCTTTGTGGTTACTTAGGTCTCTGAGTTTGCAAGACTGCCATGCAGGCCTCCCCTGAACTTGTCAGGTCAGCATTTGGCCCCTTTCGTCCACACTATCTAGGGAAGGAGCTTTATTATTTTTTTAAATTCTTTATTGTTGAAAGTATTACATATGTTTCCTTTTTCAGCCATTGAACTTTCTCAGCCATCTCCCAACCCCCAGTACAGGCTCTTACCCCCCTATTGTCTGTGTCCATTGGTTATGTTTATATGCATGCATACAAGTCCTTTGGTTGATCTCTTACCCCCACCCCCCACCCCCACCTTCCCTCTGAGGTTTGATGGTCTGTTCAATGCTTCTGTGTCTCTGGTTCTATTTTTGTTCATCAGTTTATGTTCATTATATTCCACAAATGAGTAAGATTATGTGATACTTATTTTTCTCTGACTGGCTTATTTCGCTTAGCATAATACTCTCCAGGTTCATCCATGCTGTTGCAAATGGTAAGAGTACCTTTTTACAGTAGCATAGTATTCCATTGTGTAGATGTACCAAAGTTTTTTTAATGCACTCATCTGCTGATGGGCACTTGGGCTGTTTCCAAATCTTAGCTATTGTAAATTGTGCTGCTATGAACATTGGGATGCATATATTCTTTCTGACTGGTGTTTCTGATTTCTTGGGATATAGTCCTAGAAGTGGGATTACTGGGTCAAATGGAAGTTCCATTTTTAATTTTTTGAGGAAACTCCTGTTTTCCACAGTGGCTGCACCAGTCTGCCTTCCCACCAGCAGTGCATGAGGGTTCCTTTTTCTCCATATCCTTACCAACTTGTCTTTTGTTGATTTGTGGTGATAGCCAGTCTGACAGGTGTGAGATGGTTCCTCATTGTTGTTTTGATTAGCATCTCTCATATAATTAGTGACTTTGAGCATTTTTTCTTGTGCCTCTTGGCCTTCTGTATGTTTACTTTCAGAAAGTGTCTATTTAGGTCCTTTGCCCATTTTTTGATTGGATTGTTTATCTTCCTATTGGATTTCATCTTATATCTTATGTGTTCCCTATAAATTTTGGAGATTAAACCCTTATAGGATGTAACATTGGCAAATATGTTCTTCCATACAGTGGGCTCTCTTGTTTTGCTGATGGTTTCTTTTGCTGTGCAAAAGCGTTTTATTTTGATGTAGTCCCTTTTGTTTATTTTCTCCTTAGTTTCGATTGTGCTAGGGAGATGTATCGGTAAACATGTTGCTATGAGATATGTCTGCTATTTTGCTGCCTATGGATTCTTCTATGATTTTCTAGGGAAGGAGCTTTAACCCACACTTAAGCGGGGTCAGCATTCTACACAACTCCTCCCAGCCCCTCCCTGGACTGTGAATGAAGGGACTTGAGTAGAAAAGGAAGACTCTCATTTAAGGTGCATTGAAGGTAAAGGTCAGACGTGAATTCCAGCATGGCTTCCCATGGTTTCCTTGAGCCCAGAGGAGCAATGTGGACATGAGGCTAGTACTGACAAGAAGGAGTGGCCAGGAATCCCACAGGCAAAATTCACTGATGACTTCTATACATGGCCATATCTGGAGAGGAGCTTTTTAGAGAAGTGTCACAGTGATCCAGCCTTGAGGAGGTGCTTTGTGTTTATCAAAAGCATGTAGCTATTGTGATGGAATGTCCAAAGCAAATGATAGAATCTCGCCCTCTCTGCTCCCTCTTTGTTAATGGTTAGATCTTCCTGGAGAACTCAGCTGGGAGGCTGCTGATGCTCTCTTGCCTATATCCCACCTCCACTGCCTGTTATCTGCATGGAGTGAGTCCTGCAATGAAGATCTCAGTAGGATATAGAGAGGGGCTTGTTTCCCACCCCCAAGGGCAGGCAGGGGGAAGGCAGGGAGGGGAACATATAGACCAGTGGTTCTCAACCTTCCTAATGCGGCGACCCTTTAATACAGTTCCTCATGTTGTGGTGACCCCCAACCATAAAATTATTTTTGTTACTACTTCATAACTAATTTTGCTACTGTTATGAATCGTAATATAAATATCTGATATGCAGGATGTATTTTCATTGTTACAAATTGAACATAATTAAAGCATAGTGATTAATCACAAAAACAATATGCAATTATATATGTGTTTTCCGATGGTCTTAGGCGACCCCTGTGAAAGGGTCGTTTGACCCCCAAAGGGGTCACGACCCACAGGTTGAGAACCGCTGACCTAGAGCCAGAAAGCCAATGGAAGGCCCACGTGCTTTGGGGGGGGGGGGGAGTGAACAATCACTGATACTAGGTCTTCTGCCCATGATGTGATGAAGAGCAGTAAGTTGAACTTTGTTATGCAAAAGCAACGCAAATTAATTCAAAATCTGAAAACTCACCCTTTACTCTACCAAAGTATAAATCCATGTTTTTGCTTACCCCAAACATGAAGTTAGTCAATGGATTCTAATCTTGATATATCTCAATCCTGCTACTTTTCTCTATTTTTACTACTTCAGCTTGTGTTCAGTTTCTCATTTGTTCTTACCTGAATAATTACAATAGTGTCTCATATACCCAGGGCTTAGGATGATGGCTGGCACATAGTAACACCTTAATAGTACTTGGATCAAAAGTCTGGGCTGGGGAAGCAGACAAATCATTACGTTAGTATGATAAACACTGTGAAATGGGGGATCCTGCCATAGGAGAAAATACCCTGCGGTAAAGACCCCAAAAGAATCATAATAAAGTTGACCTTGATAAGCATTTTATGTTTAACAATTAAAATATGTGAGTACTTAACATATGCAAGGTACTATATATAGCAAACACAACAATGAACGTGATACAGGATTTGCACAGTGGAGCTCATGATCTCATGAGATAGTGTCACATGCCCATATTGCCTAATCAACATATATTCTTGGATATCTAATATTAATCTCAAAATTAAAAGCTGAACTACTGATTCCCCACCTACCACCATCACCTAATCACACATGAAAAACATGCTCCATCCCTGGCTGGTTTGGCCCAGTGGATAGAGCATCGGCCTGCGGACTGAAGGGTCCCAGGTTCGGTTCCAGTCAAGGGCATGTACCTTGGTTGCAGGCACATCCCCAGTGGGAGATGTGCGGGAGGCAGCTGATCGATTTTTCTCTCTCATTGATGTTTCTGGCTCTCTATCCCTCTCCCTTCCTCTCTGTGAAAAATCAATAAAATATATTTTTTTAAAAGAAAAAAAAAAGAAAAACATGCTCCGATTACAGCATTCATCATATCAGATAATGGCAACTCCATCTTTCCACATCTTTAGGACAAAATATTGATATAATCCTTGACATTTTTTTCCTAACAGTCCACATCCAATCCATCAGTAAATCTGGTTGTCTCTACCTTCAAAATGAATTCATAACATGACCACTTCTCACTCCTTCTGTTGCTATGATTACAGCAGTAGCATAACTAGTCTTCCAGCTTTTTTCTGAAACCATACTTTCAATAGTCTAGTCTCAACATGGAAGACTGATGATCTTCAGGGAAAGTTCTGGCTATAGATGATTGCTTGAAGTATAGGTGGTAGGAAGGAAGATATATGATAGATATATGATAGATAACTAGATAGATAGATAGATAGATAGATAGATAGATGTAAAAACCATGGGACTGGATAAAGTCACAAGGGAATGAGTATAAATGAGGAGTGACTAAGGACCAGGCTCCGGGACACTCCAACATTAAGAAATGGAGTGGGGAGTAGGAAAAATAAGCAGAAACTGAGTAGTAGCAGAGACTGAGGTGGGAGCTAAACCAGGAGAGTGTGGTATAATGTAAGATGAGAGGAAAGCAAGGAGAAAGTGAGCAATTGCATGAAAAGTTGCCATGTGTCAAGTAAGATGAGGACTTGGAGTTGAGTATCCTATCTAATAATAGACAAATATGGTAATTGACCATACCTTTGCTACACCCCACTGGCCAATCAAGTGATATGCAAATTAACCGCCAACAAAGATGGTGGCTAATTTGCATATTGCAGGCAGGGCGGGACAGTGCCATCCCGCCTGCCCCGCCGCCATCTGGGCCTGCTATTTGTGACCCGGGGCGGTGGGGCGGGACAGCGCCATCCCGCTGCCCTGCTGCCATCCGGACCTGCTATCTGCGACCCGGGGTGGCGGGCGTCCATGTGCGACCCGACCCGGGGCGGCCGGGCGGGGCAGCAGCGATCCACCAGCTCGTCTGGGCGTCCCGTGTGTGACCCGACCCGGGGCGGCGCCCCAACCCCCGGATTGGCCCTGCTGTGTGTGCAACCCGGGGAGGTGGGGCAGGCACCGAGGGATCGGGCCTGCCATCTGCCACCTGGGGAGCGGGCCTAAGCCACCAGGTGGTTATCTCCCGAGGGGTCCCAGACTGTGAGAAGGCACAAGTGGGGCTGAGGGACACCCCCCACCCCCCTCCCCCGCCAGTGCACAAATTTTTGTGCACCGGGCCTCTAGTTAGATATAACAACATAGAGATCATTCATGACCCGGAGAAGAATAGACTCAGGTGAGTGGTGGAGGGAAAGGCATGACTGGAGTAGATGGAGGGGCAGTACAGAGAGCCAAGGCCAGAGTGTGAAGCAGGTGCTCTTAGAAGCCTTAGAAGACTGAAGCAGCAGAAAAGATTGCAGAGAAGTTCCAGTTGCATGGAGCCCAGAGATACGGAAAGAGGGCAGATGTGGCACCATAGAGTTCAACAAGGGACAATGGGTAGCACAATGTGTTCACTGGTGGCAGGATACAGAAAAGCCAGAATGGGAAGAAGCATGAGTGTGTTCTTCCTCTGAATGGTGATGCTGTGCCTAAGGGATGGGGGTCTCGGCTCTAATATGACCTCCAGGATGAGGAGGCACAAGACCCAGGCCTGCTGAGCCAACACCCTCCAGGTGTTTTCCTAACGCATCCCTAAAGATCATCAGGGGTCTTGTGACAGGCACATCCTCCCTGCCTGGTGGGAACTGAGCAAACAGCTACAAAGCAAGGCAGATCACAACAGAATGAAGGCAATGTCCAGAAAGGTCACAGCAACACCGGGCGGGAAGAGGTTAGTGTGCATGCATCCCAGCTTACAGGAATTAGGCCCTTCCCATGATCTCCCACAGGATTCTACTTGCCCCAGAGCAGCCTGAGCTCATAGTGCTGACCAAAGTCCAGTAACAAGGTTTGGGGACACTGAAATAAGCTGGAACTGAGATCTTCACGATTCACAATTCTCAGCAAAGCCAAGAGCTGAGAAAAGATAGGGTCAGAGCCTATGACTTCATGCAGGATGTTGTTGAGTGGTGAAGCCTTGCGCATCCCATCCCATAACCCTGGCATAAACCCTGGGCCCAAGAGGGGTAAAATCAGAATTAAAAGCCTCATGAAGAGCACAAATTCAAGAATTTACAACTGCAGACTTGATGATCGGTGCTAGAAATGTATTAGTGCTTGTTTAGAAACACTAGAGTTCACCCCTGGTCCTCTGAGGTATCAACATGCCATGGTGAGTGGCTCTGGCCTTCTGAAGCCCTTCCCTTGATCTCTGCAGAGGGCACTACAGAATTCTAGGGAGGGAATTTCAGGCAACTGACCACATACCGTGGAGGATAGTGGCTTCTCCACTAAATTACTTCTTCTATTAAACACTGAGCCCTAGAACATAGGGACAACGTCTGCTCCATTTTTGTACCTGCTCACCGCCGCCCACACAGGGAGGACAACAAACACAGGATGAGCTCAGGCATAAACCCCATGGAGACGCTCCTTCCTGCACCAGGTGAGAGGGGACAGGCCCTCTGCTCTCTACCAACCATCCAAAGATGGTTCCTGTGTTCACTGCAGGGAGAGGACAACGTTGAGTTCAGGTGGGGATATGAGGAATGAGCCCACTGCATGCATATAAGATGCTGGGGAACAGAGCGCACCAGAGGCCTAATAGGTCTGGCTGGGTTTCTGGAGGACTGTCCATTCTCATCTCCAGAGACAAGGAGGCCAGGACCCCAAATACTTGGTCTGGAAAAGAGCATGGGGAAAAAATAGGGGGCCTGGGAAGGGGCCAGATCTCTGTTTTCAGAAGGAGGGGTGGGTGTTGCCAACTGGCCCCCTTGACCCTAGCCTGTAATCACACTGTAATTTCTTTGGGTTCATGGCCAAACAAGAAGCATATTGGGGCTTTCCACAGTGTATCACTGACAAGGTCCAGCCTGCAGTAGGGGCAGTAGGGGCAAGGCCCTGGGGCAGGCAGCTAGGCCCATGGGAATCCAGATGGCAGCGGGAAGGACAGGGAAGCCATTGCTGTGTGGATAGTGCTGGCAGCTGGTGTGCATCAGGGGAGAGGGCCAGGGTAAAGTGAGGGGCAGGCAGATTCGCACACACAGCCAAAGACACACAGACACAGACACCTGGCCACACAGATGCACAAACAGAAAGACACAACGTGGACAATGTCACACAGAGATTAGTTCAGAGTTACAAGAGACGTGTCCAGGAAACACAGCGACACAGACTGAGGAACAGCCTGAGTTCGATATGCTCGCACAGGCACGGGCACAGGCACACGTGCAGACACACAGACAGCCTTGCACACATGCACACAGACACACCCATCTTGCAGACCCACAGACACAAATGCAGTGCAAACCCATCCCTCAAAGCCGCTCTCCTCCATAGAGCCTGGCCCAGGGATCTGTCTTAAAGAAGTAGTGGGCCTTCTGGCACTGCGGGCGAATAAGGGGTGAATTAACACACCTTCTCTCCCCACATTCAGGCTCTCCATCTGGTGATAGGGTGTGTTCGTTCTGAACTCATCTGCAGAGGTAAACGTCAGCCATGTCTACCTGCCTCACCCTCACCTCCTACTCCCAGGCACCAGGACCTCCAGTGCAGCATTCCTCTGCACCTCCACTACCACGGAGACTGTCACACCCTACTCGGGCTCTCTCAAGAGCCCACCAAGCCATACCTCCCCCCAAGTATCTTGATTACAGCCGTGTGAGAGGACTAAGCTAGACTCCTGATCCACAGACTGTGAGATAATACATTGTGTGCTGTTTTAAACCACCGTGGCCTTCGTTACACAGTAACATAGCACGCGCACACTGCTGTGGCCATGAGGCTAAGAGCAGTGTCTATCCGGAAAACCTGGAGCTCCTTTTTCTACCTGTGAAACCCCGTGGCTTGGGTTGCTTCCCCGTTTCATTTTTCAGAAGTTTCTTTTGCTTCGTTACTGCCATGTTCTACATTTTTGGCCTTTGACAAATATCTGCCACTGCCATATCAAGAGTCAAATGAAAGCACATCAGGGTAATTTACATTTAACACGCGGGATGAGGTGGGTCCCGCCTACCAGGTGGGCTGCAGCTTCTCCACAGCTATGCATCTTTATAGAACGAACTGAGGGAGAGAAGTTCCCCAGATCCCTTCTCCTTCCCCAGCTCAGTCTGTGGAACAGCCTTCACTTGCCCTTGTCAATAATCCCACTGCGTTTTTAGCCCTGGTGACTGTGCAGGTGTTACTGAAGGAGCCTCTGAATTCCTGGAGCGAAAATGACCCCAAACCTTCCTACGTGTGTGATATTTGTGTGCCTAGGGCTGATTTTACTCAATGGGTAGCAACCTGGGGTTAGGGCTCTGCTGGGTTAGCACTGATGCAGTGGTTACAGTTGGAGGTGGAAAGCATAGGGCGAGGTAGAGATGACTGGTAACACCCACCAGCATTACCTTAACAGGCTGTGTCTGTCTGGTTTACTCTTTCCTTTTTTAAAAAAAAAATATATTTTATTGATTTCAGAGAGGAAGGAAGAGGGAGAGATGGATAGAAACATCAATGATGAGAGAGAATCATTGATTGGCTGCCTCCTGCACGCCCCACACTGGGGATTGAGCCCACAACCTGGGCATGTGCCCTTGACCAGAATTGAACCTGGGACCTTTCAGTTCGCAGGCCGACGCTCTATCCACTGAGCCAAACCGGTTACGGCTCTGGACAGTTCTTTAAAAGCACACAGCCAAGTTGTTGGGACCAGGGCTCTGCATGTGCATGCGACACGATCCTTGTTCAAGCACAAGCGATGGGGCAGAAATGTCAAAGCAGAGTTTAGAGGAAAGACAAACTCCTGGTCTGAGGTGGTGAGGAGGCTTTATGGAGGAGAGCGGCTTTGAGGGGTGGGTTTGCACTGCATTGTGTCTGTGGGTCTGCAAGATGGGTGTGTCTGTGTGCATGTGTGCAAGGCTGTCTGTGTGTCTGCACGTGTGCCTGTGCCCGTGCCTGTGCGAGCATATCGAACTCAGGCTGTTCCTCAGTCTGTGTCGCTGTGTTTCCTGGACACATCTCTTGTAACTCTGAACTAATCTCTGTGTGACATTGTCCACGTTGTGTCTTTCTGTTTGTGCATCTGTGTGGCCAGGTGTCTGTGTCTGTGTGTCTTTGGCTGTGTGTGCGAATCTGCCTGCCCCTCACTTTACCCTGGCCCTCCCCCCTGATGCACACCAGCTGCCAGCACTATTCACACAGCAATGGCTTCCCTGTCCTTCCCGCTGCCATCTGGATTCCCATGGGCCTAGCTGCCTGCCCCAGGGCCTTGCCCCTACTGCCCCTACTGCAGGCTGGACCTTGTCAGTCATACACTGTGGAAAGCCCCAATATGCTTCTTGTTTGGCCATGAACCCAAAGAAATTACAGTGTAATTACAGGCGAGGGTCAAGGGGGTCAGTTGGCAACACCCACCCCTCCTTCTGGAAACAGATCTGGCCCCTTCCCAGGCCCCCTATTTTTCCCCATGCTCTTTTCCAGACCAAGTATTTGGGGTCCTGGCCTCCTTGTCTCTGGAGATGAGGATGGACAGTCCTCCACAGGCCCAGCCAGACCTGTTAGGCCTCTGGCGCTCTCTGTTCCCCAGCATCTTATATGCATGCAGTGGGCTCATTCCTCATATCCCCACCTGAACTCAACGTTGTCCTCTCCCTGCAGTGAACACAGGAACCATCCTTGTCCTTTACTCCCTGGCAGCCCTCGCCTATGCCATGGGCCCCTGAGCCCAGGTGGAACACTAGTCTCTGGATGGTTGGTAATGAGCAGAGGGCCTGTCCCCTCTCACCTGGTGCAGGAAGGAGTGTCTCCATGGGGGTTATGCTTGAGCTCATCCTGTGTTTGTTGTCCTCCCTGTGTGGGCGGCGGTGAGCAGGTACAAAAATGGAGCAGATGTTGTTCCTATGTTCTAGGGCTCAGTGTTTAACAGAAGAAGTAATTTAGTGGAGAAGCCACTATCCTCCACGGTAGATGGTCAGTTGCCTGAAATTCCCTCCCTAGAATTCTGTAGTGCCCTCTGCAGAGATCAAGGGAAGGGCTTCAGAAGGCCAGAGCCACTCACCATGGCATGCTGATACCTCAGAGGACCAGAAGTGAACGCCAGTGTTTCTAAACAAGCACTGATACATTTCTAGCACCTACCATCAAATCTGCAGTAGTAGATTCTTGAGTTTTTGCCCTCCATCAGGTTTTTTGTTCTCTTCTAAATTTCTCTCTCTTGAGCCTAGGGCAGGGGTGGGCAAACTTTTTGACTCGAGGACCAAAATGGGTTCTTAAACTGGACCGGAGGGCCGCAACAAAAGCATGGATGGAGTGTTTGTGTGAACTAATATAAATTCAAAGTAAACATCATTACATAAAAGGGTACAGTCTTTTTTTTTTTTTTTTAATTCATTTCAAACGGGCCGGATCCAGCCCGCGGGCCGTAGTTCGCCCACGGCTGGCCTAGGGGGTGCTAATGAATAGTGGTTGTGCTAGGGTTATGGGATGGGATGATCAAGGCTCCATCCCTCAAGACCCTATATGAGTCATAGGTTCTGATCTTGTCTTTTCTCAGCTCTTGACTTTAAGGAGAATTGAGAATCCTGAAGGTCTTGATTCCAGCTCATCTTTCTGCTCCTATTCCCATGTTACCAGATTTAGCAGCATTACCAGTGCTGGCATGTGGCAGGTAGGTTACATGGGAAGGTTCTGCTCTACTCTAAAGCAGGATGTGTGCACACTAACCTCTGTCTCCCACCTGATGCTGCTGTGACTTTTCTGGGTCATTCCCTTTATTCTGGGCCTCATGTCTTCTTGCTCTGTGGCACTCTGCCCAATTCCCACCGGGCAGGGAGGATGTGCCTGTCACAAGACCCCTGGTGATCTTTGGGGATGCTTTAGGAAAACACCTGAGGGTGTTGGCTCAGCAGGCCTGGGTCTTGTGCCTCCTTGTCCTAGAGGCCACATTAGGGGCGAGGCCCCCCTCCTTTAGGCACAGAATCGCCATTCAGAGGAGGGACACTTTTGTGCTTTTTCCCATCCTGGCTTTTCTGCATCTGATAGCAGTGAACACACTGTACTCAGTGCTGGGTCTTACCAGAGGCAGGGAGTCCTGCCACCACCTCCTCTTCATTTGATGGAATGTTGAGTCATCTTGGATTTCCTTAGGAATCGGTGAGGCAGGGGCATCCCACAGTCCCCGCTAACACATCATAATGAAGTGACGGCACTTCCTATGCTTCCTCCAGTTCTTGGCTCCTCTGCAGTAGGTCAGAAGGTGGGAATGCAGAGGTGCCACCTTCTGGGAGACATGAGGTGTCCACTTCAGAGGTCCATCCTATTCACTCAGGGCAGCCTCTTTGTCTTTCTGCTTTCTAGTTCTCTCCTCCCTACTCCCAGACTCCATTGGCCCTTGCTCAACACGAGGAAGCCACACTTGCCCTCTTTCTGGGCTCCATGCATCTAGAACTTCTCTGCAATCTCTCCTGCGGCTTCAGTCTTCTAAGAACACCTGCTTCACGCACATGATCGGCAACTTCAACCATGGTATTTTAATTTTATTTTAAAAAATATATTTTTTATTGATTTCAGAGAGGAAGGGAGAGGGAGAAAGAGATAGAACATCAATGATGAGAATCATTGATCAGTTGCCTCCTGCATGCCTCACACTGGGGATCAAGCCCGCAACCCAGGCATATATGCCCTGACCAGGAATCAAACCATGACCCCCTGGTTCATAGGTTGACACCTAACCACTGGACCACACCGGCCTGGCTTCAAACCATCTTTTTATGCCCACCTGGACTCTCAATTTGACACACACTTCTTAAGCTCTAATAGTTGCCATGGTAACTTCCAGAATCCGTCTTCACCTCTGGCTTTTGGGTGTTGTTCTTCCCTTCCTCCACCCACAGCCATGATCTCTTCCAGCTCTTCTCTCACCCTTTTTGGTTTCTGTACAAACTCTCTTACAAGCGAGAGTAACCTTTATTCTAAGCTAAAAATGTCTTCCCTCATTTGTGCTACCTTCTTTCTACTTACGAGCAGCAACGTGTCCATGCTTTTAGCCAAGGCCATCTCCTGGATTTGGCCTTCACTCCTAACACTTACCTTTACACCACATTGCTCTAGCAGTTCTTGCCTTGCTCTTCTGCATTATCAGTTTATCCCTCCTGACTGCATAAGTTCCAGCAACATTCAACATACTATGCCTCTCACCTTAAAAAAACAACAACAACAAAAAACCCTCTCTGGTTTGCACTTCCTCCTTCAGCTGTTTCCTCATTTTTCTGTTCCTCTGTGGAACCAACCTCCTTGAAAGAATTGATTATACTTTCTATCACCAATCACTCTCTTTCCATACTCTTTTGAATTTACTCCAGTCACACCTACACCTCACCTGAGCCAGGTCTTTTCAATGCCATGAATGATCTCCATGTTTCTAAACCTAATGGTCAAATCTGAGTCCTCATCTTATTTGGCCAATTCATAACTTTCCATGCATTCTCCTTGCAATACTTTCCTGTTTTGGCTTCCAGTATCACATATTCTTCTAGTTTTTCTCCCTTCCTACCTTCTCAGTCTCCTCTGCTTGCTTCCCTCTTCCCTATTTCTTAACATTGGAATGTTTCAGAGCCCAGTCCTTAGATCTCTCCTTCATTTACACTCATCTCCTAGCTGGTCTTATCTGGTCTCCTGGTTCAATCATCAGTCAATCAATCAAACAATCAACTAATCATCTATAGTCTCAGGAAGAAGCAGGGAGATTAGTTATTGCAATACTTGCAGCAGTAGAGGAAGTAAGAAGTGGAAATGTTCTGAATTCATTTTGAAGGTGAGATGAAAAGATTTTCTGATGAATTGGATGTGGACTGTTAAAAGATAATACATTAAAGATGATGCCAATGTTTTTGGCCTGAACAACTGTCAAGAGACAGATGCCATTAACACATGTGTGAAATACTACAATGGGAGCAGGTTTGGTGTTCATTATTGGGTGGTGGTGGGGAGGTACAGGGAATCAGGAGTTCACTTTTGAGATGAATATTGGACATCCAAGTGTATATGTTAATTATATAATTTGGGCATGTGAGACTGTCTACCCCATAAATAATTATCTCCATGGAAGCAAGGCCTGTATCTTGGTGACTGTTATGTCTGGCATCATCCATGGTACATAGTAAGAACTTAATTATCTTAATTATTGAATACAACATGCCTCTAAAGGTCATTTTTACTGTGACCCTGTTATGTGACCCCTAGGGTTCTCTTCATCAGCTGAGTACTTCCTCCTGTGGCAGGACCCCACACACCACAGCACTCACACACATGGATGTAATAATTTATCTACCTCCTCAGTCCAGACTTTGGACTCTATTACTAATAAGGTGTTACTATGTGCCACCCTATCTTAAACCCTGGGTATACAAGACACTATAGTAATTACTCAGGAAAGAAAGAATAAAAAACTGAACTATAAGCAGAGGCAGGAAAAATAGAGGAAAGGGGACAACTTAAGAGATACCAAAATTGGAAGCCAGTGACTGATTTGATGTATGGGGGAAAATGGATGTGTAGTGATACTATTCTCTGACATTGGAAAATAATTTGATGGGGTGGAAGGCATTTGGAAATTTTGAATTAATTTACATTGTCTTAGGAACAAGATGGGGCTCCTGACCAGTTATTGGCTCTATAGTTGGGACTCAGAGGAAAGACTAGCATAGAGAAGTGGCTTTGGGAGTCACCAGTACATTAATAGTAATTGAGGTTTGGGGTATGGATGCCCAGTTATCCCTCTTCCCAAGATGAAGAAAGTAAAGGAGAATCCCAGGTGTAAGTGATGTAGAAATGAGACAGCAGGAGGGCCATAGGCAAGCAGATTGGAGCGCAGTAATGTTAAATAGCTTGTCAAATGTCAGAGTTAGGATTATAACTCTTATGTTTTCCCACATTCCATCTTGTGATTTTGACCTTAAAATCTGCATCCTCTCCAAGGGTCACACATTCGGGCTGAAAATCATGAAAACACATGCTCGAGAATTTTGTAATGTTTTCCTTGTGTTGTAGTTTTGCTGCCCTTAGTTCATGTTTATCATTTGTCTCTGAAATTATTCTCTGACCACTTCAACCAGTAGTTACCTTCTAAAGATGACCCACATATTTTACTCTAACTTAAGCTTACATTGAGTAGAACAAGTACAGCCTTGAGCTATGCTGTTCTGCCATAGCCTCCTTAAGGGTCCAGGGTCCCAGTATTCCTTCCAGGGAGACCAATACCTGCTCCATCCCAGTTAATAAAAGAAGGTAGGACAGGATCCACTTTGTCCACTTCACATCTCTTCAGGAGGTCAAGGGAATATGAGTATTGTGGCCACTGTTAAGAGATCCATTCTGTGGCAGGACCACAGAGGCTACTGGTGGTGGTAGGTTATGGTTCTGGGGTTAGAGGTGAAAGTGTAGACCAACTGAACAGAAAGCAGGAAAGAGCTCTATATGTCTCTGTGTGACAACTTATATGGGAGGCCTCCTAAAACAGGTCTACATGAGGAACTTCATGTAGAGGGAGTGAGTGGACAAGATATAGTTTTGTTTTTTTGGGGGGGGGGGCAGGCTTACATTTCTTAAAAGCAGCTTACAGATCTCAGCTTGCCTCTCAGCCTTTCTCTTGGGTTTCACCATTTCATATCAAGGGCTTCAGAGAATTTCACATTATATTTCCATTAATGATAAACAAGTATTTCTCTGAAATGGGAGATTCAGACATCCTCAGAGAGAGAGAGACAAAGTGACTAAAGTTCCACTTTTGTTCTGAGCAGCTATCTTGTTGCTAAAGACTCATGTTTACCATTAAATTCTAGATTCTGGCCACTTTCTGTGTCTGGTTGATGGCACAGGTCACTGTCCAAAAGCCTTTAGTTTTCTTTTCACAGTCCAGGTGAATAGTTCTGGTGCTTTATGAAATGCGATGGGACATTGACATATGGGAAAGGATGACAGGAATCAGGCTTGAGATATAAGATGAAATCATTTCCACAGTATATAAACCTCAAGGCAAAAGGCAAAGAGCTGGCAGGCTTATATGATGCAGCCTTTCATTGGGGAAAGGACAGGAGTCAACCAGGGGAAGTCACCAGAGGAGGCACTAAGTACATCCTGGGAAGGGGATATAGCTAAGTTCAACACCATGTAATATACATGAAGTACATTAAAGTCTATCTATTATCTATCTATCTATCTATCTATCTATCTATCTATCTATCTATCTATCTATCTATCACCTATGATTTTTCCCCCAAGGAGGCAAGGTTGGTGGAAAAGAAGAAAGTGGAGCAGAATCCCAGGTGTAGGTGATATAGAAATGAGACAGCAGTCGGGCCAAGTACAAGCTGCTGGTGGTAACTTGACAAGCCCAGACAGTTAGAAAACCCCTTCGGTTTGTGGTTCTTTCCCAGAACTCACTTCCCTTTATAACACCAGAGGCAAGCAGATTGAAGCTTGGATTTAATTAATTCCCCGCAAAGCACTTGGGCCTTGGTTAGCTTCCTGGCTCTAGGTTCTTGTGAGTTAAATCAAATTGGCTTTGTTCCCTTACATGGCCTGGTCAGAACATGTCAGTTTCTATCTCAAATACTCAGACCTCTGTTTGTCTATATGCTCCCCTCCCTGCCTTCCCCCTGCCTGCCCTTGGGGGTGGGAAACAAGCTCCTCTCTATATCCTACTGGGATCTTCATTGCAGGACTCACTCCATGCAGATAACAGGCAGTGGAGGTGGGATATAGGCAAGAGAGCATCAGCAGCCTCCCAGCTGAGTTCTCCAGAAAGATCTAACTAAGAGGGAGCAGAAAGGGGGAGATTCTATCATTTGCTTTGGACATTCCATCACAATAGCTACATGCTTTTGATAAACACAAAGCACCTCCTCAAGGTTGGATCATTGTGACACTTCTCTAAAAAGTTCCTCTCCAGAGATGGCCATGTATAGAAGTCATCAGTGAATTTTGCCTGTGGGATTCCTGGCCACTCCTTCTTGTCAGTACTATCCTCATGTCCACATTGCTCCTCTGGGTAGAATCTGGTGATGGCTTGGAAATGGAGAGCTTTGATATTATAAGCAATGTGTGATGGGAAATCAGAGGTGCATAAAGGGGACCATGGCTAATATGGCAGGGAAAGTATCTCTGAAAACTCCTCAGTATGGCCAAGGTGGTGGTATCTCTAAATGCCACTGTGGGAGGCAGGAAGGAGTGCCCCTCAGTCTGTGTGGCCTTAAGCTTGCAGATGAGTGGGAAGAGATTGCAAACACTGTCTTCCATGGAGGTACTCTAATGAGACTCATGTATGGAGTACTTTTAACAGTTGATTTTCTAGAGCTGGTTTTTTGTTTGTTTGTTACCATGTTATAGAACTCTATCTGCTCGTGGAGATGACTACTGGCAGAGATGGGTTAGTGGCCACTTCTGACTTAAACTAGTTGCTGACCTGGTTAAATGTACTCATCTACCCTGGATGTCTGCTGTTTGCCTGAAGAAATATTTTTTGTTATTATTGTTTTTATTTTATTTTTTACCTGGGTATTTAAAACCATCAAGGAGGCTTCTTGTTTCTTAATTCATCCTCAAGGCCCATCACTCCTATAGTTGGCCATTTATGTTACCTTCCCTACCTCAGTGGATACTGTCATATTTCTCTAACACTCTAGGATTTCTGAATTTCCTTGAGTCTTGCCTGACATGACTTGGTCTCACAGCCAAAAATCCTTGAGCTCAAAATATATGAAGAGGCTAATTGGTCCTTTCCCCAGTATTCAGTCCTCCACCCAACTGGTATTGTGAACCCCCAATCTGTATTCATCCCTAAGCTGGTTAGTATCAAGTGTACAAAGGCATTTCAGTGGAGTTGCTTTCTTGCTCTCAAGATATTTAATGTAGTTTCCAAGATAAGACTAATTTACAAGAAGAAAGAGCCAACAATCTAAACAGAATTTTATATTCATTTTTTCTTGCTTGGGATCTTTTTTTTTAATTGAGTTTATGAGGGTGACATTGGTTAATAAAATTATATAGGTTTTAGGAATACAATTCTACAATACATCATCTGTATATTGTATTGTGTGTTTACCACCCCAAGTCAAGTCTCTTTCCATCACCATTTTGCCCTCTCTCCCTTCTACCTTCCCACCCCATTCCCTGTGGCAATCACCATACTATTGTCTCTTCTCACCCATCCCCCAAACACCTCCCCTCTGACAGCTATCAGTCTGTTCTCTATATCCACGAGTCTGTCTCCACTTTGTTTGTTGGTTTATTTTGTCCATTGGATTCCACATACAGTATTTGTCTTTCTCTGACTGGCTTATTTCACTTAGCATAATACTCTTCAGGTCCATCTATGCTATCCCAAAAGGTAAGATTTCCTTCTTTTTTAACAGCTGAGTAGTATTCCATTGTATAAATGTACCACAGCTTTTTTATCCACTTGTCTACTGATGGGCCACACCATGACACATCATGATTAAAATGGCAAAGGTTAAAGACAAAGAAGAATCTTAAAAATGACAAGAGAAAAGCAATTAGTTACTTACAAGGGAGCTCCCATAAGATTGTCAGCTGATTTCTCAACAGAAACATTTCAGGCCAGAAGGGATTGGCATGAAATATTCAAAGTGATGAAAAGCAAGGACCTAAAACCAAGACTACTTTACCCAGCAAGGCTATCATTTAAAATTGAAGGAGGAATATAGAGTTCCCCAGGCAAAAAAAGCTAAGTGAGTTTGTTGTGAGTTTGTTGCCATTAAACCAGTATTATAAGAAATGTTAAAGGGCCTGCTTTAAGAAGTAGAAGGAAAAGAAAAACAAATAAAATGGCAATAAATACATACCTATCAATAATCACTTTATTTTTTAATATGCTTTTTAAATTGATTTTAGAAAGAGAAGAAGGGAGATGGAGAGAGGGAGAGAGAGGGGGTAGAGAGGGACAAAGAGAGAAAAAGAGAGAGAGAGAGAGAGAGAGAGAGAGAGAGAGAGAGAGAGACACCGAGCAGTTGCCTCCTGCATGCACCCCGACTGGGTATTGAACCCATAACCTGGGCATGTGCCCTGACCAGAAATTGAACCGGTGACCTTTTGGTGATGAGTTGACACTCAACCCACTGAGCAACCCTGGCCAAGGCTCAATGATCACTTGAAATATAAATGACTTAAATGCTCCAATCAAAAGACATAGGGTAGCTGAATGATAAGAAAACAAGACCCATATTATATATACTGTCTACAAGAGATCCACCTCAGAAAGAAAGATACACACAGACTAATAGTAAAAGGATGGAAAAAGATATTTCATGCAAATTGAAATGAAGAAAAAAAGGCTGGTATATTAGCAGCTATCCATCTCTGCTAGACCTTTCAACCACACACACACTTTTAAGACAAGCTTGAGAATTCTGTTCTTACATCACTCCAGCCGAGAGGTAAACTTACCTTATAACCCACAATATTGTCCTTGTCTTTTATAGGTAACCGTCTTTAAATCAAAAGACAAAAGTGTATACCATTTGCAACAACATGGATGGACCTAGAGGGTATTATGATAAGTGAAATAAGTCAGATAGAGTAAGACAAATACCATATGATTTCACTTACATTTGGACTCTAAAGAACAAAATTAATGAACCAAGAAAACAGAAACAGACTTAATAGATACAGAAAACAGACTGATGATTGCCACATGGGAGGAAGACTGGGTGAAAAAGATGAAGGGATTAAGAAGTACAAATTAGTAGTTACAAAACAGTCACGAGGATGTAAAGTACAGCATAGAGAATATAAATAATATTGTAATAATTATGTATGGTGTCAGGTGGGTACTAGACTTATTGGGGGGGATTTGTAAATTATATGTGTCTAACCACTATGCTGTACACATAAACTAATATAAAATAATATTGGATGTCAACTGTAATTGAAGGAAATTTTAAAAATAAAATACAACAAAAGGACAAAAGTGTGGTTCTCAAATCAAAAATGTAAAATGATCCTAAGGCTGTGTTTTTCAAATTGCAGGTCCAGATCCATTAGCAAGTCATGAAATCATTTTAGAGGGTCAGGGTCATTTTAGTAAAATAGGATAGAAAATCTCTAGTAAAAGTGGGATTGTTTTACAAAACTTTGGGTTCAGTTACATGTGTTTATAACTTTGTGTGTACAGGGTCACATCGTAAACTATATTTCTTACTATGGGTCACAGTTGAAAATTTTGAAAAACATACCACTGAAGGTTTCTGAGGAAAATACTGTGATCTTGGAAATAGTAATTGATTATGAGGAAGGTCTACAGTGAAAGGTTGTGTATCACTTTTGCATTGTCTCTCTTTTTAAAGAAATATATTTTTATTTACTTCAGAGAGAGGAAAAGAGAGAGAGAGAGAGAGAGAGAGAGAGAGAGAAACTGATGAGAGAGAAACATCGATCGGCTGCCTCCTGCACGCCACCTGTCAGGGATCCAGCCTGCAATCTGAGCATGTGCCCTGACTGGGAATTGAACCAACAACCTCTCAGTGCATGGAACGATCGATTGATGCTCAACCACAGAGCCACACAAGCAGGGCTGCATTGTCCCTCTTGGTGTGGTGTGCCTATGCCTGTTCCTCTCACAGCATGTTGAGAACTTGCTTTCCCACCTAACCATAGAGTACAGCTGTGCTTGTGAGGCATCTGGGCAGTGTCTAGGGACTATAGGTCCACTTCTCACTTTAAGAAACTTCTAGATGAGCACTGGCTGGTGTTATTCAGTAGTTAGAGCATCATCCCATATACCAAAGGTTTATGGGCTTGATTCTCAGTCAGGGCACCTATGCAGATTGTGGGTTCCATCCCCGGTTGGGGCACATGCATGAGGCAACCCATCGAATGCTTCTCTCTCTCTCCCTCTCCTTTCCTCTCTCTGTAAAATCAATGCAAAACATATCCTCAGGTGAGGATTTAAAAAAAAAGAAAAGAAAACAAACTTCTAGGTGAATAGCCTTTAAAAAGTTTATACATACCCACACACTCCTCCTCTGCCCCAGTTAGGCCCATTAAAAGAATTTTTTTAAAAGCCTGAGCATTCTAGATGTTTATGACAGAAAGGGAACTCTGACTCTCTGCTCTAATGCTCACAGATAGAGCAGTAAAGCTGTGTTCTGGGTCACAGAGTGTTATATATAAAACTAAAAAAAGCCACTATGTTGCCAACCCAGGTTATTTTATTACCTAAAAAATAATTAAATTGCAATGTAAGAAAATTAGAAAGTACAGATTAATGAACAGATGAAAAATACAGCCATACATACAGTTTTTCTTCCAATAAGGAGATTATGAGAAAATCTATATTGGGTTTAGTGATGAATTTTTAGATACATAACCAAAAGCACAATCCATGAAAAGAATCGTTAAGTTGGACTTCATTAAAGTTAAAATCTTCTGCTCTCCAAAAGACACTGTTAAGAGAAAATGAAAAGACAATCCATACTGAGAGAGAATCTTTGCAAAACACCTATTTAATAAAAGACTGGTACCCAAAATATACAAAAAACTCTTAAAACTCCATAATAAGAAAATGAACAACCCAATTTTAAAAATGGACAAAAGACCTGAACACCTCACCAAGTATGTACAAATAGCAAGTAAGCATATCAAAAGATGTTCAACATCATATGTCATTAGCGAATTGAAAATTAAAGCAACTATGAGATACCACTACACACTTATTAAAATGGCCAAAATCTAGAACACTGACACCACCAAATGCTGGTAAGGATGTGGAGCAACAAGAACTCTCATTCACTGCTGATGGGAGTGCAAAATGGTACTACTCCTTTGAAAACAGTTTGGCAGTTTCTTACAAAACTAAAGTACTCTTACCATATGGATCCAGCAATTGTGTTCTTTCCTATTACCCAAATTTACTGAAAATGTATGTGCACACAAAAAACCCGTCACTTAAATGTTTATAACAGCGTTTTTCATAATTGCTAGACTTTAGAAGCAACCAATATATCCTTCAATAGGTGAATGAATAATCAAACCATAGTAAATCTATACAATGGAATATTATTCAGCATTAAGAAGAAATGAGCTAGCAATCCATTTGAGACATGGAGGAAATATATTTTGCTAAGTGAAAGAAGTCAAACTGAAAAGACTACATACTATATGATTCCAACTCTGAACCATCCTGGAAAAGGCAAAACTATAAAGACAATAAAAATATCTGTGGTCAACAACCAAAACACACACAAAAAACCCCAAACCAATTTTAAAATGGACATTGGACTTAAACGTTTCTCCAAAGAAGATACACATAGCCAATAAACATAAAAATGCTCAACATAATTAGTCATTAAAGAAATGCAAATCAAAACTACAATGAGATAACATTTCATACCCATTAGCACAGCTATTATTTTTTAAAAAAGAAAGAACAAGTGTTGGCAAGGATGTGAAAAAATTGGAACCCTTGTGTACTGCTGGTGCAGCTGCTATGAAAAACAATTTGGCAGTGATTCCCTTAAAAATTAAACATAGAATTACCATATAATCCAGCAATTCCACTCCTAGGTATATTTCCAAAGGAACAGAAAGCAGGAACTCAAAAACATACTTGCACACGATGTTCACAGAAGCATTTTTCATGATAGTCCAATGATTGAAACAACCCAAATGTCCATCAACAGATGAATGGATAAATTAAAGGTGCTATCCTATATAATAAAAGCCTAATAAGCTAACTGGCCGGTCATCCAGTGACAGGTCAACTGTTCAACCAATCAAAGTGTAATATGCTAATGATATGCTAAGGCCACTCAACTGCTTGCTATGACATGCACTAACCACCAGGAAGCAGACATTCGACCGGTCGACCAGTCGCTATGATGTGCACTGACCACCAAGAGGCAGATACTCCTACCAGTAGGTTAGTTTGCTGCTGGGGTTCAGTGGATCGGGACTGAGCGAGATGGGCTGGACACACCCTGGAGCCCTCCCACAGTCCCTCCATGGCCCCAATCATGCACCAGTGGGGTCCCTGACCTGGCCTGTACCCTCTCAAATCTTGGACCCCTTGAGGGATGTCAGAGAGCCGGTTTCAGCCCGATCCCAGAAGCCACTCCCCTCAGGAGGGTGCCAGACACAGGGCTCACAGCTGGCAAGCGCTGCTGCGGGCAGCATGAGCCTCTCTCGATTGGGACTGATTGGGCAGGAGCCCACGGCAGGTGTAGTGGGGTTGGGATGAGTGGGAGCAGCAGGTAGGAGCTGTAGGTGGTGTTGGACTGCAGGTTTCAGCCCGATCCCCGCAGGCCACCCAGAGGGACCCCACCTGTGCATGAATTCATGCACCAGGCATCTAGTATACATATAATGGAATATTATTCAGCCATAAAAAGAAATTAAATTCTCATACATGATGCTTCAACATGGATGAACCTTGAATACATTGTGCTATGCAAAATAAGCCAGATACAAAAGTCAAATATTACATGATTCCACTTATATGAAGTACCTACAAGAGCAAAATTGATAGAGACAAAAAGTAGAGTAGAAGTTAACAGGTACTGGGGGTAGGGTGGAGAAAATGGGGAGTTGTTTAATGGGTACAAAGTTTCTATTTGGATTGATGAAAAGTTTTGGAAGTTGGTAGTGGTGATGGTTATACAACATTGGTAATTTTATTAACCAATGTCACCCCAATAAAATCAATAAAAAATGGTGAAAATGTTACATATATTTACCACAATTTTTTTAAAAAAGATCAGTGGTTTCCAGGAGTTAAAAAAAATGAAAAAGGGGCCCTAACTGGTTTGGCTCAGTGGATAGAGCATCGGCCTGCGGACTGAAGGGTCCCAGATTCGATTCTGGTCAAGGGCATGTATCTTGGTTGCGGGCACATCCCCAGTAGGGCGTGTGCAGGAGGCAGCTGATTGATGTTTCTCTCTCATCGATGTTTCTAACTCTCTATCCCTCTCCCTTCCTCTCTGTAAAAAATCAATAAAAATATATTTTGAAAAAAAAAAGAAAAAGGGATGAAGAGATGGAACATAGTATTTTGGGGGCAGTGAAATATTCTATATGACATTGTAATGGTGGATACATGTCACTATACATTGGCCAAAACCCAAAAGTGAACCCTACTGTAAACTATTAACTTTAGCAATAATAATATATTGGTATTGGCTCATCAATTGTTACAAACACCCCACACTAAATGCAAGATGTTAATAATACGGGAAATTGTATGTGACTAAGGGTGGGAAGTGGACATATGATGAGAACTCTCTGTACTTCCTGTCCAGCATTTCTGCAAATCTAAAGTTCTAAAAATAGTTTCAATATTAAAAAAATTATACTATAATAAGCATATTTTTCTAACTTGCTTTTTTCACTGTTCATACATTATCAACATCTTCCTAGGGGTTCAGCCTACACAGGCAGAGGCAAGTATAGGATGACAATGGGAAGGTTAGCCAAAATAAAGATGAAGCTGTGGAAGGAGGATGAGATTCAGAGGATGTGGGGATAAAGGGGCAGGGGATGTTGTACTCAAAACCCACAGAGAAGAAGGACTAGAATCTGAGTGGACACGCGGAGCTAACAGAGCCCTTGAGTCTGAGCATTCCAACAGGCTGGGAATTCGAGCAGGGCAGGGAGTTTCAGTTTATGCTTAGAGACTCTGGTCCCCTGCTGGCAAGAGGCTGGCATGACAGGATTGAGCAAGATCAAGGAGAGGACTCACACTCACTCCTGTGCCCAGCATATTTCTATGACTTCCCGGCAAGGGTGGAGTGAGCAGGTAAAAAGTCAGGCAATTGTGGTGGTCAGTTGCCTGAAATTCCGTAATAGAAATCTGCTGGGGCAGGTAAAAGCCTATGGGGGACCATGGGAAGGACCTGCTCCACCTAAAACAGGATGTGTGCACATTAACCTTGGCTTCCCATCTGATGCTGTTGCCACCCCTGTGTCACTTTCCATCTCCCAGGCATCCTTTCACATGACTCTCTGCCCAAATCCCACCAGGCAGGGAGGATGTGCCTGTCATAAGACCTCCTATTATCTCTGGGGATGCTTTAGGAAAGCACCTGGGGGGTGTTGGCTCAGCAGACCTGGGTCTTGTGTCTTCTTGTTCTAGAGGCCACACTAGGGACCCCCATCCCTTAGGCACAAAATCGCCATTCAGAGGAGGGACACATTCTTGCTTCTTCCCATCCTGGCTTTTCTGCATCTTGCTAGCAATGAACACATCATGCTAAGTGCTAGGGTCCCACCAGAGGTAGGGAATCCTGCCACCACCTCCTCCTCATTTGATAGAATGTTGTTGAGTCATCCTGGATTTCCTTCGGAATTAGAGAGGCAGGGGCATCCCACAGTCCCCTTACCATGTCATACGGAAACAACAGCCCTTCTGATGCTTCTCTCCTTCATTTATACTTATTCCCTTTGTGACTACCTGGTCTCATGGTTTTATATACATCAGTCAATCAATCAACCAACCAACCAATCATCTGTAGCCAGGACCTTCCCTGAGGACCATCAGGATTCTGTGTTGAGGATAGACTGTTGGAGATATTGTGTCAGGAAGAAGCTGGGAGATTAGTTATGATACTATTTGCAGTAATCGTAGCAGCAGAGGAGGTGAGAAGTGGTCATGTTCTGCATTTGTTTTGAAGGTAGAGACAAAAGGATTTACTGATGGATTGGAAGTGGACTGTTAGAAACAAAAGTCAATGAGGACACCAATTTTTTTGGCCTGAACAAATGGCAAGAGACAGGTGCCATTAACAGATGTGGGAATTACTGTGGTGAAAACAGATTTGGTATGTGTGATTGGGTGGTGGTGGTAGATACGTGGAATCAGGAGTTCACTTTTGAGATGAATAGTGGACATGCAAGTGTATATTTTGAGTAGGCAATTTGGGAATGTGAGACTGTCTACCCCATAAGATAATGACCTCCATGGAAGCAAGGCCTGTGTCTTGGTGAACGTTGTGTCTGGCATACAATAAGTATGGAACACAGTAAGTACTCAAATATTTTAATTGTTGAATGTAATGTGCCTCTTTTTAAAAAATATATATATTTATATTTGAGAGGAAGGAAGAGAGAGAGAGAAAGAGAGAGAGAGAGAGAGAGAGAGAGAGAGAGAGAGAGAGAGAGCAACACCAATGATGAGAGCAACACCAATGATGAGAGCGGTTCATCATTTGGCCGCCTTCCGCATGCCCCACACTAGGGATTGAACCTGCAACCTGGGAATTGTGCCTTTTAAGGTCATTTTTATTGTGACCCCTTCATGTGACCCTAGGGTTCTTCTCATCAGCTGAGTACTTCCTCCTGTGGTCGGACCCCACACACCATAATACTCATCACATTAATGTAGTCATTGGTCTACTTTGCCCAGCCCAGGCTCATGGTTCCATGAGCTCCATTGGAGGAGGGCCTGTGGGCTGTTCACTGTTATGTCCCTAGGGTCTGGCATAGTACCTAGCATATAAAGTACTCAGATATCTGAATTGTTGAATGCAAAATTCAGCTAAAAGTCATTTTTATTGTGACCCTTTTGAGGAACTTCTCCTCAACTATTCTTCACTTTAGGAGGCATTCATTCATGCAACTGAAAGGCAATGAGGGTCAAACAGGCAACAGGCTACTGCAGGTTCCCAGATGGCTAACCCTTAAAGAGTTAATCAATAACAACAGGGCACAGAGAGAAAAGATGCTATCATTTACTTCTGACATCTGTCATATTAGCTTTGTGCTTTTGATAAACACAAAGCACCTCCCCAAGGATGGTGCACACTCCTCTAAAACCTTCCCTACAGGTTCTGGATATACAGAGTTTATCCATAAATTGTGTCTATGGGCCAAAAATGCACTGGATTCCTGGCCACTACTTCTTGTGCTGTCTTCATGTTCACATTGCTCCTCTGGGGCCCAAAGACACTATCAGAAGAATTCAAGCCTGATCTTTGGCTTCAATGCACCTTAGAGAAGGGTCTTCCTTTTCTGCCCAAGTCCCTTTATCTGTAGTTCAGGGTGGAGCTGAAAGAGTTACATGGAATGCTAATCCATCTGAAATATGAATTTAAGCTCTTATACCATATGGGAAGTACTATCTACCTCCTCTACTCTCTTGATTACATATCACATTGAAAATAAGCAGGCAAAAACAGGTGGTTTTTTGCATAGAGTTATAGTGTATATTTGAAGAAGGTACTGCCTCACCTGCAAATTAATGGAAACGATGACAGCCTTTTTCAGAAATATGCAGAGGTTTTGGAAACCCTGAACTCTTTTTTTTCTGGGATGGGTTTTCTCCCTGTATAGACTAGTGCCTCCTGCTGAGGTGAGAGTTGAGACCTGGCATGGACTTTTGGTTGAGTGGCACAAGTCAGCTGAGGACAGTGCTTAGATCTGTTGTGGGAAAGGCACTGGAACCATGAGTGGCCAGGCTCAAAGGGGTGTTGCTGGAGTTCATTGTCTAGGCACTGGTGGGCATCAAAGAAGGTGATATTCTTGTCCTCTATTGCTTCATAGGGCGTCTGGTGGAGGGTGGACTCTTCTCAACCTTTTTGGTCGTGGTTTTGGCCACTGTCTCATCCTTAGAAAGGAGAATGGATTCTTTATGCCCTTGATCTTTCAACTTGTGTTTAATCCAGTGTGTAAAATGCTTCATCTTATTTCCCAAGCCAGCTTCTGCAGCTTCTGGAAGGGTAGGGCTCTTGTGAATGTGAGCTGCCTTTACCAGACCCTAAAGCTCCTGATCCTAGAAAGTGTGACCCTACAAATTTGGTTCCTGAAAAGTTTGGATCTGAAAAATGTGGGCCCCTTCAAATGCTGGACTTGCAAAATTTGGCCTAGTGAATGGTGGCCCAGAAGGTGATCCTGTAAGGTCAGGCCATTTCAGCTCTGGACACTGCAGATTTGGCATTCTCAGGAATCCTTATTTGGATGAGGTCATTCAGCTTGCCCTACTGGCCCTGCAGACCATTCTTATCTGGACATTCTGCCCCAAGAAATCTTGGAGGATGCTCTAAGAACTCAAGGTGAGGGTGACTCTATAGATCCAGACTTGTCATTGCTAGTCTCTACTCACTCAAGGCAACCATCTTGGTCAAATTAAAATTCTATTTGAGAAAGATCCTGGAGATACAGTTGTGAAGTCAGGGGCTCTGGTGGTCCAACTTAGAAGTGTCCCTACATAACCTTGAATTTTGGCACAGTAGATGTTCTTTCTGGCTGGGGCGAACCTCAGTGTTGCACTCCCTTCTCTGTCATTCTCTGCTGTTTTGAGTTTCCCTGGGTCCTCTATTTTCTCTGCTGGAGTAGGGAGTTGTCTCTATCTTGGAGAGACCTGGGGCTAAGGAGCCTAGGGCTCCTCCTGGCTGTGGTTGTTCACACTGGCCTCCAGCTGAACACAAAGCACCCAAATCTCTGTCATGTCCCCACTGGGTTGTGAGATCTTGAAGGCCCAGTGAGTAGAACCATAAGGACTGCTCTGTAATTAGCTTGCTTTTGGTTCTGTGCACCACCTTAGTTTATTTGCAAGCTCTTCTTTAAAGTGGACCCTTCAGGGGCACATGGGATGCCTGGTGGGAGGGGGAGTTCCTGGGGCAATGTTTTCCCTTGGTTGTTTAGATTCCTAAAGGGCTCCTTGGCCCAGCTATTCCTTGAGATAGCCACAGTTCCTTCCCTGGACTCCTTTGTCATTATGAGATGTCCCACATGTATCTCCAGGAATTTCTTTTTCAGGTAAAAATTTAGTTTGGCCAAGACGGGTGTATTGAGTGTAACAGGGTACTAGGATCTGTCTGGCTATCTAGAGGCACTGTATCCATTAGCCTGTACTTCAATCTGGAATGCTCGAGCACTGTCTGCACAAGTTTCATCGGCATCCTGAAAGCATGGCCAGGACTTACACGTTGCTGTTTACATGAGATTGAGTCAGAGGCTCTATTGGACCCCCAACAAACCCAGGCTCCATCTCTGTAATTGCTGATTGGCTACTGATTGCTGGGGCCATGACCTTGGAGAAAGCCATGTAGTAAAGAGACAGCACCCCTGACAGAAGGCCAAAACTTGTCTCACTGACTCAGTTTCTCAGTGACTCCCTGCAAGGATACCCACGCAGGTGCTGCTCAAGGTGATCAGCGACAGCATATGGTGAGGTTTGTTGCTGCTGGTCAAGACCTGTCAGTATTCAGGGTGTTACTTTCTGATCCATTTAAGGGTTGATTGCTGCCTCCACACAGAAGTTTACTTTCTGGGCTGTAAGGGAACAAAGTTGCTTCCAGGGCCCCTGAAATGCTGCAGACCCAGAGATTTACAGTCCCCCCATGCAGACATGGACAGGGACAGTACCTAGTAGATCTCCCCCATTTGTAGTCTGGCTCTGCAACATTGCCTTGGCCAGGGCAAGCAACTGTGAACTGGTCCTGTTGCCACAAAGTATCAGAACAGGTCCCTATCCCCACTGGCCTCTAGGTCTGCAGATTAGGGGACACTCACACTGGTTAGGGTGCTGCTCCAGGGCAAGGGCTGCTGGTCATCAGGGGACAGAAGAAACTGGATGGACTGCTGGATCTTCTGGAGCAGGCCCTAGCAACGGTGAATTGACCTGCTAAACCGACCCCTTCTGCAGGTGGAACTCCAGCAGCTCTGGGCCTGCTCCAGGAAAACACTACCTGCTTCTTCCTGAATGAAATAGGCTTCCCCAACAGGTAGGCCCCTGAGTCTCAGGAGATAGGTTGCTTAACATATCTCAGGGCTTATGTTGCACGGTTCTCTGCATCTACAGAGATCTCTGGGCAACAGATGGCAAGTCCCACTGAGGCTGGAACTTCCTTTGCAGCAGTGCCACTCCAAGGCTTCACAATTGGTCAGAGTTGGAAATGGGACGTTGATATGGGCCTGTTGATAGTCAGATGGAGAAGCCCAAATTCAGAAATGTGGGAAGAAGGTAGAGCTACCCGACAGTAGAGACTAAGGAGAAATCACTGAAGGGAAAGGGACTGGGGACTCCCCTTTTGTGGAGAGATCTCCAGGGGTGGACCAGGGACTGTGCAGAAAAGAGGAACCATGAAAAAATAGCTGTGTTTATGCTGCAGATAACACACTGAATTCTCAGTGTGTTGCCAAGGTAATGGACAGAGACCACTTAGTAACCAAAGGGTGAGTCATGGAGTTTGGGATTTGCTTGCAGTGATATTTGCTCTGGATCCATAGTGGATCCTCCAAAAACCCAGAAAGTCTGGGTGGACTGGCTGAACTCCCATGACCCCAGGGGCCCCAAAAAGTAAGCCCCTGTGTGGAGGCAGCAATAAGCCCTTACGTGGATCAGGAACTGACACCCTGAATACTGACAGGTCTTGACCAGCAGCAACAAACCTTACCAGATGCTGTCGCTGATCACCTTGAGCAGCACCGGCATGGGTACCCTTGCAGGGAGTCACTGAGAAACTGAGTCAGTGAGACAACGAAGGCCTCCGAGGCAGCATTATGATGAAAGAAAAAGTTGTTTTTTCCCTCCAGGCTTGGAACCTATTCACGGTAGTGTGATATAAGCTGCCATAGGGCCTCTTCCACACATCTTGGAAGCCCTCAGCTATAGAAATGCATGAATTTATCTATCTGTATTTAAAGATACCTCGCACCTTTTGTGACACAGGAACAACAGGTGAAGGGACTGCAAGGCCATGGGGGTATTTTAGGTTTGTGAACTTTGGGTTCAGGGAAGGAAAAGGTATTCAAGGGCAGCTGACCTTGTTTCTCTGAGACATATTCGGTGTTGCTCGTCTTGTTCTGTTGGTTCACAGGAATCCTGCACTCCTCAAGGCTCCAAGAAGACGGATCTCTTGCGTCCCAGAACACATCTGGTGCTTGAAATTCCTGCCTTAGTTGGTGGTCAGCCCAGTAATCTTGGATGCTGATTGCACCAGTTGACTGGGGAGCTGACTGGGTTAAGGATTTGTGATCCTTTAGTTGTGTCATTGAGGGGGTTCCAGGTGGAACTGAAAGCTCTCTGGAGTGCTGGGAACTCTGACTTGGATCAAAAGACAAATTAGACATGGACAAAATATCTAGGCAAGAGGAGCCCTGCGATCGCCTCGATGAAGTGGGAGAGATGGGGGCATTCTCACTCTCCAGCAACTGCTTAATCTCCAGAGCCATAGCATTGCAGACAGGGCAGGAGGGGTCTGCACACAGGAGCCTCCGCACACTTCCCTCCTGAGGAAACCAGCGCTGGCTGGAAGAGGAAACATGGCAACTGTTATTGATGGGGTGACAGCTGCCTCTTTGGAAGCTGTGGCCTGAAGATTGGCCCTGCCCCCCGAGTCCTTCACACCCTGGGGCACACCCCCCACCCAGTGTTTACTCCCCTACTTTTCTTCCTAAGAAATTGCCACTTGGCAAGTTATTGTGTGCTGGGCTGAGGGTCTGGGGCTTGTTGGGCAAGGTCTCAGACAACCCGTGAGAACAGAGCCATGAGTGAGAGGTGGGTGAGTTCTTTGTTGACCTGGGCTGAGCAGCTTAACCAGAGATGGGAACAAAGGATGGGGAACTAATGGTTAGCTGATGGGATATCACCAGGGCCGTCACCAGGTAGAACTTGGACTCAGTCTCATTTAAGGCGAAGAAGGCCACGGCCTGGTAGTTAGTATTTCCAAGCTGTGGACAATGAGGTGCTTGTGAGAACTCTGCATTCTAGGGACTCTGATGAGTTGCTGTTATCTATAAATAACATCTCTTGGGAGCCAATCCCATTCTCTAGGGATTTTAAGAAGAGGATGAGATGACAAGCGCCTCGCTGGGGGCTGTCTCAGGAACTGAGCTCCCTGAAGACAGAACCAGAGGAAGTAATATCAGCAAGGTCTAGGGGTCTGCCCTTGAAAGGGTGTAGCTGTAAGAAGAGGATGAGAGTGATTACTTAGGTATGCACTTATTTATCCATTCTCTTGGCTGAATCACTTGTCTCATGGCTGAGTGCAGATCCATGTAGAGCCTTTTATGAATTAAGTACAAGTCAAATTCTGAATTCCAGGAGCACTGTGAGCTTAGCCCAGAGCAGAACTAGGACTCCTCCTCCTGAGATATGTGAGGCCTCCCTTGCCCTGGCAACCCCCTCAACCAATGCTCCAGCCTCCACTGTGTCTGACTTCCTCCTAGTCTTCATCCCTCTCTTCATCCCTCTCCCAGGCCAAGTAGAGAAATCATCACAGTTCAGACTGGAGCTGGAAGACTACAAAGAGCAAGTGATCACCTTTTCATGATAGCGATCAGCTCCCATGGCTTCTTATCGTCTCTGGAGGAATGTTTTCTAGCTGAGAAACCAGGAGACAGTGTTACATGGAATAGGAGAGGAGTCAGGGACATACTGTAGGAAGCTGAAGGTCAGAGAAACGTTCCATGGGAACCTTGCCCACAGTGGAGGGGAGTCAGAGAAGAAACTGGGACTTTACCTCTTGATGTTCTATCTTTAGTCCTTTGTTTAATTCTCCGTTGATGCTAAAAAAAAAAAAAGTTAGAGTATGAAGCTGGAGCATACTTTTTTTTCATGTCAAAATGAGACAAAACCTGCAAACTTTTTTCTGTATACCAATTTTATACATTCTTCTTTCTTTTCCCTACTCTACCTTTTTCACCCCATCATTTCCTTTCTCTTATTTCTGATTCATTTTGAGGCACTTTCATACTCCATACTTCCACCCCCATTCCCTGAACAAGTTCTGTGGAGAAATCAGAATGAGCCCTAACCGGTTTGGCTCAGTGGATAGAGTGTCAGCCTGCGGACTCAAGGGTCCCAGGTTCGATTCCATGGTCAAGGGCATGTACCTTGGTTGTGGGCACATCCCCAGTATGGAGTGTGCAGGAGGCAGCTGATCGATGTTTCTAACTATCCCTCTCCCTTCCTCTCTGTAAAAAAATCAATAAAAAAATATATTTTTTTAAAAAAGAATGAGACAGGAGAAAAAAGTAGAATAAAGGATGGATGGTCTAGTAGCCAAGAGACTTTAGCCATTCAAGGCTCTAAATGCTTACCATCCAGCCTGGCTGGCAGGGCTCAGTGGTTGAGCATTGACCTATGAATCAGGAGGTCGAAGTTCAATTCCCGGTCAGGGCACATGCCTGGATTGCCGGCTCAATCCCCAATGTGGGGCATGCAGGAGGCAGCCAATCAATGATTCTCTCTCATCATTGATGTTTTTATCTCTCTCTCCCTCTCCCTTCCTCTCTGAAATCAATAAAAATATATATTTTTAAAATGCCTACCAACCAGAAGAATCACCCACATTTAGAGCCAATAAGGATACCCCCATTAAAAAAGCAGGGAGTAAGGTAACAAGAGAAATTAAGGAAATAAAATCTCATTTGAGGCTTAATCGCTTCAGTCATGGATATAGCTTTCCCCTACCTGGCAACCACTCTTGTAAGGTCCAAATTTCAATCTTTGATGGTTCTTTTTCGCTTGCCAAATAATTAATGCAATAATGATGATGTAGCCATAAGTGTATAAGGGATATCCTATTTCCCACAGAACAAATGTAGGGTTCAACATGATCTAAACTTAGCCATCCTCCTCCTAGGCTTTCAAGATCTTGAAACATAATGAGTCCATATTCTAGACCTTGTCATCTCCGCCTCATAGAGGATGCAACCAGACCAACAGACTACATCACAAAGCCCTCCTGTTTCACAAGGAATGTGGATCATTACAGACCTTTATCTGTCTAGACAGTGATTTTCAACCTTTTTCATCTCATGGTACATATAAGCAAGTTGCTAAAATTCTGCAGCACACCAAAAAGTATATATTTTTGCTGATCTGACAAAAAAACAACAACTATAATCTTGATTCATTCACACTGGATGGCTATTGTTGCGTTGGCTGTTGTCACTATTTTTTTATATAAAGTATTTCTGCAAGGACATCTGGTGTCTTTTAATAAGAAATGGTATTTAAGCTCCTTCTCATCACTTTTTTAAAATATATTTTATTGATTTTTTTACAGAGAGGAAGGGAGAGGGATAGAGAGCCAGAAACATCGATCAGCTGCCTCCTGCATGCCCCCTACCGGGGATATGCCCGCAACCAAGGTACATGCCCTTGATCGGAATCGAACCTGGGACCCTTCAGTCCACAGGCTGATGCTCTATCCACTGAGCCAAATCGGTCAGGGCGGCTGTTGTCATTTTTTAAAAATTTGACAATTTAAGGGAAAAGAGGTCAGTGTCCCTGACTAAAAAGTCAGGTATTGCATGCTTTAAGACTCTTGTGGCACACGAGTTGAAAATCGCTGGTCTAGGAGAAGCTCATGTGATTCAGTATTCAGATGAGAGTATCTGGTTGTCTGTATGGAGTGCAGGGTGTAGGCCTAAAGATGCTAAGGTCACGGGCAGCATATGTTCTTTCATGCTCTTTCTATTTCCTGTATCCTGATGGCTCACCTCTCTCCTTTAAGACAATAGTGGGACAACTACCCCCAGGTAACTGAGCCTTTATGCATGCTGCATTGCCCTGTAAGCGTGAGAGAGAGGCTAGGTCAGAGGCACTCCATAAATAACATCCCCTGTAGTGAGAAGATAACTAAAAACACACAAGAGGATAGGGCACCCGATGTCTTGTTAAGTCTTGGAAAGTGAGGGTTTTGATGTCACAGGCAATAAATAGATGGTCATGTGGAAAAGTTCAGGAAGAGCGCCATGTCTGATGTGGCCAGGAAAGGAAATAACTGCTGTCCTTTTAAATAACTTTCTAAGTTACTAAAAAAGGCACTTTCCACTCTGGCCAAGCTTGAGATGGACAAGGGAGACTGTAAAATGCCTTTGAGGGAGGCACGTGAATGAGGCTTACCTCTGGAGCTTGATTTTCCAGAATGGCCTAAACGGATCTTATAGCATCCTGTCTATGCATGGAGATGGATTTATTGGCAAGATTTTTTATTAAGGACCATAAACTTGTGGCTCTTTGTTTGACTCCATCATGGTTGGAATGTTTGGCTGAATGTGTTATGAACATCTGAATTTGAACACATTTAGGCAGAGCAAGTTTCTTCCTGTTCAGCTTCAATACCCACCATCCTTATATCCACTGATTCACATATTAATGTTAACCTTCCTGGCCCTTGTTGACATTGTGATATGCCTCCAACACTCCTGGATTTCTGAATTTCCTTAAGAAGTTCTTGCCCTGCCCTAGCTGGTTTGGCTCATTGGATAGAACATCGGCCTGCGTACTGAAGGGTCCCTGGTTTGATTCCAGTCAAGAGCACATGCCCAGGTTGCAGGATTGATTCCCAGTAGGGGGCATGCAGGGGGCAACCGATCAATGATTCTCTCTCATCATTGATATTTCTATCTCTCCCTCTCCCTTCCTCTCTGAAATCAATAAAAATATTTTTTTAAAAAAGAAGTTCTTGCCCTGATGAGAGTGGTCCTACAGCTCGAATATTCTTAAGCTCCAAATTTCTGAAGAGGCTTTTGGTCCTGCCTCCAGCATCCAGTCTCCCGCCTAACAAGTGTGGTGAGTATGTCAAAGCACAAAGACATTGAGTTGTGTTACCTGCCTGCTCAAAAGACACTTAAAAAATCTAGTTTTAATGACAAGACTAATTCACATGAATCAAGAACTAACCTTACCAGGAGTTTGGAAAGAGGGGAGTAGGGAGTTATTATTTAACCAGAGTGCATGAATTTTCATGCACTGAGGGGGGGGGGGGATCCCTCAGCCTGGTCTGCCCCTTCTCACAGTCCGGGAGCCCTCAGGGGATGTCCTAAGCCGCAGTCTGGCCTCCCTCTGAGGGAGGCGACCAGGCCGATCAGGGGAAGGTGATGCCCCCATCGCACTGCTGCTGCTTCAGCCACTGCTGGTCGGTCACAGCAGCAGCAGCCACCATCCTCGGCTTGCCTGAGTCTTGGCCCGGCCCTTGCAGCAGCAGCCGCTGTAGCTTTGTCCAGAAGGACGTCTGGAAGATATCCGGTCTAATTAGCATATTATCCTTTTATTAGTATAGATTATTAGTATAGATGGGTACAGAGTTTCTGTTGGAAATTATGAAAAAGTTCTGAAAAGGGTAGTAGTGATGGTTGCACAACATGTAAATGTACTTAATGACATTGAACTATACACTTAAAATGATTAAAATAGTTGATTTTATGTTAAGTATATTTAAGCACAGTTTTAAAAACAAATACAAAAAACAATCCTTAGCATGAGGGACTTTTGCTAGCTGTAAGGAAGAATATTCTGAAAATGATTTGATAAAATATTGGATAAGAGAGTATTTTTCTTGAATATTATTTTTATGTAGAACAAAATTTTAAAAATAGATCCTTATATTTCATCCTTGAAGATAGGATGAATTTGAGCCATTTTGACATCTTTTCTGAACTTGAAAATTCCATAGTACAGGAAAGAGAAGACTTTTTTTAACCCAAGAGCACTAAATGACAGGTTAACAAAAATCAATTTAAACGCAGCTTGCATCAGCTTTTCAGTAGCAGGTCAACATACCTACAAAGTAGCTTGACTCCTTTTAAAAAATACATATTTTTATTGATTTCAGAGAGAAAGGAAGTGGAAGAGACAGATGGAAACATCAATGATAAGAGAGAATCATTGATCGACTGCCTCCTGCATGCCCTGCACTGGGGATCAAGCCTGCAACCGGGCATGGGCGCTAACCGGGGAACCGTGGCCTCCTGGTTCATAGGTCGATGCTCAACCACATCAAAGCCATGCTGGCTGGGCTAGTCTGACTCTTACGTTACTTTTATTATTACTACCCAACCTGGTCCTGCTTCCTGCAGCTACTACTTCTCTCTACGGTGCTGCAATAGTTCTATCTCCCGTTAACCTGATGCAGTGTGGTGCTGTGTGGTATTTGGTGTCCTCCTCCTCTGGACTCTGAATATATGTGCTTAATAAGCTACTATCAATCCCATAGGTCCAGTGTCAGTGTCATGCATTCAGCCATCCCCAGAACGCCAGAGTGGGACGCTCTCACTCGCCAATGGGCTGTAGACTAGATAAACAGAATACCCTGTATCCTACCAATCAGCTCTTGCTTCCTGCAACTGCTGCCACCTTTTAATTGCAATTGCAATTGCTGCAATAGTTCTGTCTCCATTAGCCTGACCCCTTGCTCCAGGCAAAACCATCAAATTCTGCAAACTTCACACCTGCTACAACCAGTGCACTTACCCACAGGTACTTTCATCCCACGAAGCCATTAAAACCATCTGCTGAAATCTCCTCTCCAGCAACTCACCCAGCCCTTGCTCTTCTGTCTCAGAGCTGTGTGGGGTTAGAAACAAAGATAATCTTATGCCTTTTGCCGAATTGGCCTTTAGTGCAAGTTTACTTATTGATTTGGTACTTGTTGACGAAGGGTGCTTGCGTGGATAGGACAGTGGAATCAGTGCCTTCCTAAACAAGGCACATTCATGTAATGAAAACACTGTCTGTCATTTTTAATGATGTGGGTATGGATCTTCACTTTTGCTCTTCCCGACTCATGGTTTACAGTGAACAGCACATAAGGGAGATGAAGTACAGGAAAAGTCTCTGAACTCCAGAGGACGACACAACTTTAAAGGATTCATATTCATTTATTTCTAGAAAACCTATAAAGCCAGACCCTGCTTCCATTATACTGTTACAGCACCGCAATTATTGTAATAGAATTTCCTCAGGAAACTGTTTACAGTTTCTGATTCATAGGAAC
Organism: Myotis lucifugus; assembly: GCF_000147115.1. Lineage (NCBI taxonomy): Eukaryota > Metazoa > Chordata > Mammalia > Chiroptera > Vespertilionidae > Myotis > Myotis lucifugus. Next base: position 368,869 of record NW_005871294.1, on the reverse strand, counting down.
CATGGGTCATACAGACATGCCACTGATGCTAGTTTGTTCCTCTAAGACAAGCCTTATGAAGTTTTGCTGTGTCTCATTCTCAGAATATATTTTGGAACACCTTTGATATGCCAAGGTGCTCGGTTAGAGAAGCATAGTTGCTATTATTCAACAGCAACAATTTTTACATGAGCATCTTTATTAACACCCAAGATCTAAGATTTACAGAGTGTTGGGCTGGAAGCCCAGAGTAGTGTCAGGCAGCAAGCCCACCAGCGCTCCTGCAGCAGGTTCTCTACCATGCGGAAGTGTAGCAAGCAGCCAGGGACACTAGAGGGCAGCACATGCCCACTCAATGCTCCTCATCTGGCGGACTAAGTGACGGGAACAGGTTGTCTGCTCCAGTGTCTTTCAAACTGGCCTTGCATCAGAATCCCTGGGAGGCTTGTGAAAGTACAGATTTCCTGTCTCTAGGGGCAGGATCCAGCAGTCTATATATTAAGAATTAAAAATAATCCACATACAAGAAAGCACTGGGCTCTGGATGTGTATTTGGAAGTAATTGGCCTCCAAAGAGCAAGTCTCCCGCACCCCACCCAGTTTTATTGAGATATAACTGACATAAAACATTGTGTTAGTTTAAGGTGTACAACAGAATTATTTGATATATGTACATATTGGGAAGTTACTATCACAATAAGTTTAGTTAATATCCATCACCTCACATGTTACATTTTTTTTTGTTGTGATGAGAACTACTTTCTTAGCAACTTTCAAATATACAATTTAGTATGTATTCTTTTCAAGTGCATATGGAATATTTTCTAGGATAGACCACATATTAGGCCACAAAACAAGTCTCAGTAAATTTAAGAAGATTGAAATCATATCAAGTTATTGTTTCTGATAACAACGGTAGAAAACTGGAAATCAATTACAAGAAAAACATACAAACACATGGAGGATAAATAACATGTTACTAAACAATAAATGCGTTAACAATAAGATCAAGTAAGAAATCTTGAGACAAGTGAAAATGAAAAACACAACCCCAAATCTATGAAAACAGTTCTAAAGGGAAATTCATAGCAATACAGGCCTACCCCCCAAAATAAGACAAATCTAAAAAAAAAAATCTAGCCTAACATCTAAAGGAACTAGAAAAAGAACAACAAACAAATCCCAAAGTGAATAGAAGGAAGGAAATAAAAAAGATCAGAGAAGAAATAAAATAGAATCTATAAAAAAAAAAAACACAAAAGATCAATAAAACCAAGAGTTGGTTCTTTGAAAAAGATAAACAAGATTGATAAACATTTAAGCAGACTCATCAAGAAAAAAAGAAAGAGGACCAAAAATAAATAAAATTTGAAATTAAAGAAGTAACAACTGACACCACAGAAATACAAAGTAGTATAAGAAAATATTATGAACAACTATTACATTTGCCAACAAATTGGACAATGTGGAAGAAATAGACAAATTTCTAGAAGCATACAATCTTCCAAGATGAAATCAAGAAGAAACAGAAAATTTGAGCAAACCAATTACCACCAACAAAATCAAAGCAGTAATAAAAAAATTCCCAACAGAAGTCCAGACCAGATAACTTCACAGTGAATTTTACCAAACATTCAAAGAACTAACACCTATCATTTTCAAACTATTCTCAAAAAATTCAAGAGGGAAGACTCCCAAGCTCATTTTATCTGGCCAACATTACCCTAATTCTGAAACTAGATAAAGATACTACAAAGAAAATGATAAGAACTAGAAAAAGAACAACAAACAAATCCCAAAGTGAGTAGAAGGAAGGAAATAATAAAGATCAGAGCAGAAATAGAATCTAAAAAAACACACAAAAAACAATACAAAAGATCAATGAAACCAAGAGCTGACAAACATGGGTGTAAAAACCCTCTCTTTTACAGAGAGTGGAAGAGAGAGAGAAAAACAGAGAGAAACATCAATGTGAAAGAAACACATCGTTTGGTTGCCTCTTGCATGCTCCCTGACCAGGGCCCAGGTCAGGGAAGAGCCTGCAACCAAGTACGTGCCCTTGATCAGAATTGAACCCAGGACCCTTAGGTCCACAAGCCAATGCTCTATCCACTGAGCCAAACTGGCTAGGGCTATATTCCCCTATTTCTACTGTTATAATAACAATACTATTTTGGTACTTCTCTTTTGCAAGTGAAATTAGCATTTTCAAGAAAAATAGAAAAATTGTAGGTAGTCTCCTAAATGTGTTTAGAGCAGCGATTTTCAACGGGTGTGCTGCAAAAAATTTTAAAACATGCAATAAATATCTGACTATTTAGCCAAGGGCACTGATCTCTTTTCCCTTTGATTGTCATATTTAAAAAATGACAACTGCCAACACAACAATAGATGTCCAGTGTGAATGAATCAAAATTATGCCTATTTTTTGTCAGAATGGCAAAAAGTGGATTTTTGGTGTGCTGCAGAATTTTAGTGATAGTTTATGTGTGCTGTGAAATGAAAACGGTTAAAAATTGCTGGTCTAGAGACTTCATCCAAACCCTAAGTCTAAGTTCTCCATACCTGAGATGAGTCGTTTGTTTGCGCAGGTTTCTCGGTGTACTTAACCCTGCTGCTGACAGGTCTGGGTCTCTTCACGTTAGAGGATGACCGGGTTGACTTTTCCTTTGATAAAACAGAAGGAATCTGAGAGCTTTCTCCTGTAATGATTTAGCATCTCTTGTTCCTTACTCTTCTAGGATTTTCCAACAGAAAGGCAGAGTGTGGAGGCCTTCCTATGAAAGATGCCAGGACGCCTGTGGACCTAATGTCCAGAATAAAGAACGCTTGAGGGTTTTGTGACTGGTGCTCACCTTTAGAGCAGAATCAAGGGAATATCTCAGGAAAGGGGCTAGAAATACTGTTATTATTTTATGAAATCTAGCCATCAGGGCACTGACACTGTAAGCAGGACAAACTCTTCAGGCAGAATCAGGACATGGAAAGGAACTTCTCAGATGACGTTTTTGACATCTTTTGCAATTGTATAATTCTAAACTTAAAAATCTAAAAATTTCCCTGGCTGGCGTTGATCAGTGGTTAGAGCATCAGCCTGTGCACCAAAGGGTCGTGGGTTCGATTCTTGGTCAAGGGCATATATCTGGGTTGCGGGTTCACTCCCCACCCCACAGGGGGGGTGAGTGCGGGAGGCAACCAATCGATGTGTCTCTCTCACATCAATGTTTCTCTCTCTCTCCCCCTCTCTCTCTCTCTCTTTCTCTCTCTCTCTCCCTCTAGCTCTATCTCTATTTCTCACTCTCCCCCTTCCTCCTTCTGTCCCTTCCTTCCCCTCTTTCTGAAAAAGCAATGGAAAATATCCTCAGGTGAAGATTAACAAAAAATATATATATTAAAAGTGTTTGTAAAGTCATTTCAGTGTCTGAAGAGTGAGGAATAAATTAGGAAACTGCATCCCAACCTAGCTGCATCTAGGTAAGAACCCAGCCTGAGAAGACACTGGTAGTAGCTGGAAAAGGCAGCAAAAGGCCAGACCCACTGACTGTAGAACTCAAAATTAACTTGTATCAGGGTTATCTTGGAAAGGACTCTTGGTTGTATCTCGATCCATAGCCCCAATAATATCCTAAACAGAAAGAAAAGTGGGGGTCTTTATGTTGGGATGGTAGGGGCAGCTATTTCCCCAGAAGTCACCTGAGGTTAAAGAGGCAATGGTGAGGACCTGGGCTCCTCTCTGCCTCTGGAACCCTCTCTTCAGGCTCCCGACATGTCCCAGGGATTTCATCCTGCTTCAGTCAACTATTCTTTACCTGCTCTTTTCAGCAGGGCTAACCGGCCGCTCCCTTTATCTCATCCCTTCCAAGCAGGCCCTGGGCTAAGGGAGTTCAGGTTGTCGTTATGTGATATTGTCTCCCTCTACTGCCATCCCGCTGAACTGTCTGCAACTCCAAGCCATGCCCAAATATCAGGAAACAGCCTGTGCACCAAAGGGTTGTGGGTTCAACTCCTGAAGCAGCATGGGAAAATGCTCGGTAAATGGGTGCTGAACAAACTATGTGCAAATATATGCTAAGGCAATTTAAAAGAAATGATATTGAGTAATTTTTCTATTTTTTGAAATTTTCAGTGTAGTGGTATTCTAACTTTTTATAATAATAATCTTTTCTTTTAAATATTTTATAAATTCATAAGTATATTTTAAATAAAATATGTATGTAAATACTTTTATAAAAAGTGAATAGCTTATAAATTTATACTTAACTTTTTTCTACAGAAAAATGCGGTTTATATGAAAGTTCAGAAAAAAAATTCCCCACAATTTTCTAAATATACCCTAATCATGCTTCTGTCCTCTCTATCTCAGCCTAACTCTCACTTAAGTGTAAGGGCCTCCACCATGATTTACGTGAGTCCTCCCCCTGCTGCCAGAATATAAGATTCATGAGAGCAGGACCTCCCTTATTGTTCACCAGTGTATCCCTAGCTCCAGGAACAATACCTGATAAATGGTAGTCACTCAGTAAATACTGCTGAATACGTGGATGTACATCTGCCTCCTTATCCAAAGACAGGAAGACTTAAAGCAGTGAAGTGGGTGCATATGTCACATGGGTCTTGTTACAGTATAAATAATGGATAACACTTATAAAGCATTTATTAAGTAAATATGCGAGGCACTATGCTAAGCATTTGATATATAAAAATATATTTTTTATTTTTAAAAAACCTGTAGGAAACTGAATTGTAGAGGGGTTAGTTATTGCATACCCACATCTGAAATCTTTTATTATTTAGCAGAGCACTGAACCATCTTCATGAGTTATTCATCATAATAAAATTATAGAGTAACTCAATGTTCGAGTTCTCATTATTTGGTTCCTTAAAGCCACACAGTGAGTAAAAAGAACTGCAATAAAGATTTTGATTCCTTAATTCTAGTACGCATCCAAAGCAGCTCAGATTTCTTCCCAGAAGACAAATACAAAATTCTGTAATAATGCTGCCCATGTCAGAAGGTTCTGGTGGGAGAGAGTTAATAAGTGATTACAGAATTCTTTGTAAATACAAAGTGCTGTAGAAATGCAAAACATCTACAACAGTAATTAATCCTAATCACCATCTCTTTTTCTGTGTGCAGCTGTCTCTCAAAATTCACTTTGGGAGTGTAATCACCCCATCTCAACAAATAAAATAACCTCCCTCTACCTCAGACCCTACTGAGAAGCTGTCCCTCATTCCCCACCAGCTGTTGAAGCTCTTCCTTTCCTCCGCCTACCCCCACTCCCAGTTGATGAACAAAGGCTGAATGCTAACATTAATAAGGAAAAAGTTCAGACTGAGCCTTTCGCCTTTCAAAATTCCCGAATTTCAAATAAAATGGGACAAAAGGGAGACATGTACAGACATTTCAAAATAGAATTCCCTTCCCTCCACGACACAGAAGGAAACCTTTCCTCCCTCTGAGCTCCAGTTGTACTCATGTAATTATGCAGAAATACCAGGATGACAAATTATTGTTTATTTAGCAATATGAGGCACATAATAAGCACTGATGGCAATGATCAAGTCAACATTCATTTATGTCTATGACTTCTTGAGTAATTGCAACAGAAACCATATGGCCCCCAAACTGGAAATATTTACTATCCAGCCCTTTATAGAAGTAGTTTGCCAACCCCTGGTAGGCTGAGTCCTGAGTCCTGGGGCACTCCAATATAATAAGAAATATGAGATAATAAGAACTGTGAAAAGGAGCCATTCATGTTATGGGCAGAAAACCAAGGGAATGTGGTGTCTCCAGAGTCAAGTGAAAATTGTTCTGAAGGTATATGGGACTGAGAATCGAACGTGAGATTTCATTACCGGTGGGTCATTGGGGCCCTTCACAAGTGCATTCTTAGTGGGTTGGTAGGAATGAAAGTCTAATTGACGTAGTGGGTTCAAGAAAGAATGGGGAGAGAGGCCACGGAGACAAGTAAGAGTGAAGAACAGAGAAAAAAGCTATAAACTGAAAGGTGTCCTAGAACACAGTGTGTTGGTTTGCGGTTTTTCTTTTTCAGATGGTATATCACAGCATGCTTGTGTGCTGATGGGAATATGGGGATGATCCAGGAGAGATGAGAATGATGATAAAGATGGATGAGGAGAAGAGGTTAAATTCTGATACAGATACACTATGGAAGTTGCATCCCCAACCATAAGGGAGAGGTTCCAGCAGTAGTATGAAGTGATTCCTTATGTCGAACATCTAGGGTAAATAAAATCAAAACAATTTAAGGCCCTGAGGCAGAAAGCTTGCTCCTAGGAAAGGTAGGGATTGTCACCGAATAGAGGCCCACCAAGGGCCAGGAAGGTTAGAACCTGGGTGAGGTACCCAGGCATGGGATGCCTCCTGCAGACCCTGAAAATTTCATGGCACTCTCTAGATTCGTTTGCCTTTTGCTGTCCTTTACTAATGTCTCATTCAGATATCTCAGCTTTTTATAGAGAATCTCACAAAAGCCCTGTGTCCACATGAGAATCAGAAGGTTAAAAAGAGTGATGTCTCCTGGAGGCCAGTGTGTTGAGGGAAACTGTAATCAGGAAAAGGTGAATGAATTCCACAGGCAGTGCCTGCATTTCAAAGCCCAGACAGCCCTTGATTTTCATTCCAGTGCCAACCTTAGAAAGTCTGTGCTTTATTTAATGAAGAGGAACCTGCCCTGGCTAGGTGGTTCAGTTGGTTGAAGCATCAGCCCATATGTTACAAAAGGTTGCGGGTTCGATCCCCAGTTGGGGTGCATACAGGAGGCAAGTGATCAATGTTTCTCTCTCACATTGATGCTTTTCTCTCTATCTCCCTTCCTCTCACGCTCTAAAATTCAATAGAAAAATCCTCGGGTGAGGATTAGAAAAGAAGAAGAGGAAAGCTTACAAAATTAAGGAAGCTTTTGTATGAAGGAGGGATATGTTCTAAGACAGTGGTCGACAAACTGCGGCTCACGAGCCACATGCGGCTCTTTGGCCCTTTGAGTGTGGCTCTTCCACAAAATACCACGTGCGGGCGCGCACGTACAGTGCGATTGAAACTTTGTGGCCCATGCGCAGAAGTCGGTTTCAGCCTGGGCGAGTCTATTTTGAAGAAGTACTGTTGATATTTGGCTCTGTTGACTAATGAGTTTGCCGACCACTGTTCTAAGATAATGGATATAATGGCATATGATTTCTCTTATAAAACGAACTGTGAGCTTTCACGGGGTAACTCTCCAGGAAGACTCCTCAGGGAGGAAGGGGAGGCTCCGTAAAGCTGTCCCAACACCATCCCCCGAGTTTCTCCTTTCCCAGGGGAACACTTTCCTCAAGAACCATTACAGGCCTCAGGAGTACAATGTTCTTCCTTTTATATTATGTTATAAGTATAGTGAAAAACTCCTCCTGCTTTTTCAGGGTAGAGACAGGACTAGAATATTCAGAAGCCTTTCCAGGAGACGAAGAGGAGAATGAAGTGAACAGAAACTGCAGAAGCAGAGAAACAGCAATATGAAATCTAGGCACACGGGCTTTGAAACCAGATAATCTTGGCTTTAAATGGTGGCTCTGCCACTTACTGGCTGTATAACCTTGTGCCCTGGTGCAGGTTAATCGACCTCTTTGAAGAATAGTTTCTTCATCTGTAAAATGGGTGTATTTATTCCTATCTATGTTAGTTCAGGTCCTCTGAGAAGTGGACACCAAGATCAGAGTAGAGTCCAAGAAACTGGGGGAAATGCCCGTGAAAGAAAATGGGGAGGGAGCCAGAGAAGGCGGAGATCTGTCAGACAGTGATGCACACTGACCCATGAGAAGGGGAGAGGGGAAGAAGGAAGGTATGAAGGGAAGAGCCTTAGACTGTCAGAAAGCTTTCAGAAAGTTTCTGCAAAGCCCATGTAGAATCCTCAAGCCAAAACAGCAGTCAGAGGAGTCCTCTGTCTCACGGAAATGGGCCTCCCATCGTGTGCTCTCACTGGCTGGACACAGGCCACGGGAAACATGGTCTTGGAGAAAATGCAGGGTTGTATTTAGAACACAGCAGCTGGGGGCATCGGCCCATCTTGCTCTCCACAGCGGGAGATCTGAGAGGCACATTCTCATGGTTACACACATCTTCTCCGCAGGGGTTTGGAGAGCAGCTCCTCCAAGGTTCCCAGGGGCCTCTTTTCCTGAGGAAGAGCCAGTTCAGTGGAATGCACTACAGCCCTCATGACTGCTGTTGATCTACAACTGGTGCTCGTACTCTGCCTTCTCCATCCTAAATTCCCCTCACAGTCACCTGTCATCTTGGCTGGTTTGGGTGGCTTCCCTGGTAGGGTGACCCACCGAGTCTTCATTCCTGAAGAGTCTGGTAATCACACTGTCAGTAATCACACCTTCTCAGCCTGGAGTTGTCGCATGTGTCTATTCAAGGGGGGAAAGGGAGATGCCCAACTGCATCACAGATTCCACACTTATTCCCTCCTTCCCTGTTCCCTTGTGTGAAAGTGGCCTTATCTTCTCCTGCTGATCAAGGTCAATTACCTTTGCCAATATGGTGAATCCTGTTCTCTAGGCTGGTGCTTGGACACAAGGAGTCCAAAATGTCCTGGTGACAGCCATAGCTTATAGTTCAGTGGGATCATTGCTATGTCCCCTAGCAAGAGTACACCTTCTTTGGGGATCAGGACCTCCAACTCTGCAAAGCTTAGTGTTGCTGGGACAGGAAGTACACAATCCCCCATTGGGTCATTGTAAGTAACAGTAAGTGGGGTTACCTCTGCTTGCACCCCTTGGTTTCCAGATCCATGTATTCTTCCCATTGGGGATCTAGCACCATATAAAATTCTCTCTATATACAGGGTGAGTAAAAGTTAAGTTTACAGGAATCCAATGGTAAGGACTGCATGGGAAATAATACAATAATTAATAAATAATAATCTTACTCAATAATAGACAAACATGTAAATTGACCATCCCTCCACTATGCTCACCAGCCAATCAAGAGAGTATGCAAATTAACCCAACAAAGATGGCGGTTAATTTGCATACATAGGCCAAAGCAGCGGAGCAAAGACTGAAGGCTCTGGCTGGAGCAGGGACGACTGAAGGCTCTGGCCGGAGCGAAGGCCTGGGTCCCAGGTGCCGGAGGAAAACTGGTGCTGGCAGCCAGGGGAAGGGAAGGACTATTGCACGAATCTCTTTGTGCAACAGGCCTCTAATATAAGAATAAACTCTGTGTTTCATGTACTCACAAATAATGATAAACCTACTTTTGCCCACCCCTGTATACTGCATCCTGAAGTACGGTGCCCATCTTTCCACAGTGTTGCCACCAAGCTGGCATTTTACTTGTGCCTTTAAAAGGCTATTTCAACATTTTCTGAGGCCAGCTGCCCTTGATGGTGCAGTATGTGATATGACCAGTGGACCTATGAGCATGAGCCCACTTCACATATCCTTTACTGTAAAGTGGGTCCCATGTTTTGATGCTATGGTGTGTGAGAACCCCTGCCTACAGATCAGGCATTCCACAAGCTCCTAATAAATAGTGATCCTGGCTGAGGTACAATGGGCAGGAAATGCAAATCCAGCCCAAAATAAGTAATCTATTCATGTGAGGATGGACACTGGCCCTTCCATTGTGGGACAGGCCCAATGTAGTTGACTTGCCACCAAGTAGCTGGTTGGTCTCCTCAAGAAAGAGGAGTCCCCATCAAGGGATCAGCATCGATCTTTACTGCTGATGAGCTGAATATTCAGGGGCAGTAGTAGCCAGAATTTCAAGTGCCTGCATTGTGATTCCCCACTGGAGCTCAGCATAAGCTCTATACTGCATCTTTTCCTACCAACACTTCCTATTAACACTTCCAACACTCTAGGGTCCTCCAGATCCTATTGGCAGAGCCCTTTTCTTTTCCAGGTCTCATTCAAAGCAGGCCTCTCCTTCCATGTCACCTGGTATTTGAGCAAGAGCAATGATCTTAGGTGGAGAATATATTGCTTCCAGAACCTAAATAAGACTACTGGAGCTGTGCTTCCATCTTTGTGACAGGGTATCAATGTCAACTCAGACTGTACGTCTAATAGTCTTCAAAATGTCTGGGTTGAACAGCGACCTATGAGCCAGGAGGTCACGCTTCAATTCCCGGTCAGGGCACAAGCCCAGATTGTGGTCTAGACCCCTAGTAGGGGATATACAGGAGGCAGCCGACCAATGATTCTCTCTCATCATTGATATTTCTATCTCTCCCTCTTGCTTCCTCTCTGAAATCAATAAAAAAAATATGTTCATATGTCTGAGTATTTTCTCTTCCCCCGTATACAATCACTTAAGTACACTTCTACTTATGGTGCCTTTGGAGAAAGGAACTAGCAGTGGTTCTCAACCTTCCTAATGCCACGACCCTTTAATACAGTTCCTCATGTTGTAGTGACCCCCAACCATAAATTATTTTCGTTGCTATTTCATAACTGTAATTTTGCTACTGTTATGAATCGCAATGTAAATATCTGATATGCAGGATGTATTTTCAGGGGTTGCAACCCACAGGTTGAGAACCACTGAACTAGAGGAATTATCATAGTATTTACTTGCCATGGTGATACTAGCTATACTTTACCTAGAGACATCACACTCATCTAATGGTCTTGGTGAATGACATGGCTTCTGAGTTCTCCCATGGAATATAATCAACTGGGATGTGTTGTGGCCTCACATAATATAGCCTTTCCTGCTTGCCCATTTCCTCAGCCTCTTTATTCCTTCTACTATCTACCCAGCTAGGGTCATTAAAGCATTTCTACTTCACTCAACATTGGCCATCACTTTCTTAAAGACTCTAGAAGAACCATCCCATCCCCTAGGGTTCTTGCCAGGATGTTAAATCCTGTGTCCCCCCAAAGTTGTCCATAAGTCCACAAATTATTGCTTATCCATTATTATATTCTAGCCCACCTGATAAAGCACCTTCAAAACACAATGCCACATATGCTACCTTGCTTCTGCCGGTATACGCTAGCTAATTCTTGCAGTTCCTTCAGTGTACATCTTTCCTCCCTTACCAGGTCCAGCACTTCCTCATCCAGGTGGTGTTGGTATGTGACCATAAGTTATTGACATAGCAGCCAGGAGAGGGGGTAGGGCTCCTGATGAGGGCACCTGTTGCCTAATGGCAGGAGGGATTCTACAACTTATATTATATTACAATGTCTATCAAAACAGAGCTATCAAAATAGCGCTTACTATGGAAGAGTAGGCCACTTCTGCAAGTTCTGAGGATTCAGAGGGGTCTTCAGAGCCAAAATCCTCCGAAGCATCTATCCAGATGTCCCTGTCCCATATCCCAGGTATTCCTAGCCAGGACCCCGACCTTCGCATAACAAACCTGCTTTGACTGATCTCTGCCATTCTATCAGATGATCTGTTTGCTGCTCAATTATGGCCTCTCTTCCACTTCAAAGTATAAGTGCTGTCATACTTAGACTGTTTATTAATAACACTCTGATTCTCACATTCAGCTCAACCCCTGACATCCCAATTACATAAACCTTTGCTCAAATTTGTTTGAATTGGGTTTCTGTCATTTGTAAGTAAAAGAGAACTTGGATATCTGAGGAGAGAATTGATTTGATGAATAAAGTCTGAGGTAATGGGAGAAAGATTTTAAAAGGAGTGAGTCAACGGCAGAATAAGAACGCTTATATTTCCAAACTAACATATAATCGCATAAAGTGCATAATAGTATATATCACCCCTACTATGCCCATGTAGCTATAGGATTAAGAAAATATTATATAAAATACATAGCAATGTTTGTGAAATTTGTTCCAGCACTGAACAATTTTATAATCATGGGCAATATGATAACTGACATTTATTAAATGCATACTGTATGCCAAGCATTATACTAAGAGCTTTATATGCATTATTTTATTTAACCACCATTTCGCAGAAGACTAAGATTCAGCAATATTAAGAAACCACTGCCAAGGGTATATATCAACTAAATGCAATGTAGAGTTCTGAATACAGACCTCTCTGACTCCAGAACCCATGCCCTCTACCAATGTATTTATATGACCTCTCTTGAGGTCAATTTGTGTCTATTACACGAGGCTAAATGTTCTAAAATTCGCATATGTCATTTTACTAACTTTCATAATTCCTCTAGTCATTGGAGTTCTGGAAAACTATTGAGTAAATATGAATTTTTTCTGATAAAATTTCTGGCTATATTTAATACCTTTGAGGGCTAGAATATGGAGCTTCCACTTCCTCTGGAGTCTAATAATGATGATTTTACATTAACAGTGAAAACTGATTTGATATAAATGGTAACTCTGATATAGAGGCACCAGGAACATGAAAATGTGTAGTTATGCTCTGGGGAGTTATCCCTCTTTTTCATCAGAATTCCCCCACCCTCCCGCCAGAAGCCTGGAAAGCAGACAGTCCCCTTTCCCTGCTCTTTGCGATCATTTTTCCAAGGTATCTAAAGGAAACGTATACAAAATTTAAAAACCCAGAAAATCAATAAGTTCCTCAATAGGCAGAATAGGATAAGGAACACACTCTTTACTTTCACCTCTGTCTCCAAGATACTTAGTGTAAGTCCTCACTGTCATTTACTGTCTCAGTGACAGACATCTTCCACAGGCGAACGCATTAGGCATGTGGAAAACCTTGGCTGAATGTGATGTGCTCACCGATTTTCTCGAACACGGACATTTATCCTGCTGTTAAATATGGGCAGGATATTTCTCAGAATCCCCATACCTCCTAGAATGTCCAGTCTGGTTCCTGCCACCAACCTCTCTACTGAAATTGCTCTTGCCACGTCCCCAACAACACCCATGTTCCCTAATCCAGTGAGTACTTTTTCATGCTCACCATTCTAGAACTCAGCAAAAGTTCTGAAGTTGGTCACTTCTTGCTCTGTTCTCCTTCTGCCTTTCTCTGGCTCCTCGCTCTGTCTTCCCTCTGGTTTCATTCTCTTCCAGTACTTTCTTCTTTCTGTCCAGTCACTCCTTCAGTCTCTCCCAAGGCTTTTCTTTCTCTCGCCCCTTAAAAGAATGTGTCCTTGGTTTCTTTCAATGTTCTGTCTATGCACTCAGCCTGGATGATTTCAACACTAGCTAGGGCTTCAAGAACTACCCTGATGACTCCCAAATCTATATGTCTATGGTCCTGACCTCTTTTGAGAACTCCCAACCCACATATCCTTTGCCTCCACCTGGATGTCCCAAGGTATCTCAAACCCAAGACAGCATAACTGAACTCATCTTCTCACCAGTACCTTAACCTTCTGTCTATGTCTTCATGGTCCACAGTCATTTAACTCTAGCCTTAAAAATGCATTCCAGAGTCTTTCTTCTCCTTCCACAACCTCACCCATATTTCTTCACTTGTCTAACTTCTACTCATTCTTCTTGTTTCACGTTGGACATAATTTTCTTTTGGAACTTTTTGCCAACCCCACAAATTTGTGTAAGCTACTCCTTCTATATGTTTCTACAACACTTTATTTTTTTAAATATATTTTTTATTTATTTCAGAGAGGATGGGTGAGGGAGAGATAGAAACATCAGTGATGAGAGTGAATCATTGATCAGCTGCCTCCTGCCGCCCACTGCTGGGGATCGAGCCCACAACCCAGACATGTGCCCTTGACCGGAATAGAACCCGGGACCCTTCATTCCACAGGCCGACACTCTATCCACTGAGCCAAACTGGCTAAGGCTATTTCTACAACACTTTAAACTTCCCCTCTCATAACAGTTATCACGATGTAGTATTGTAATTGCCAGGTTATTTATCTGTATTTTTCACAGACACCAAGCAGGGACCTTATCTAAATTGTTCATTGTTTTATTCCTAATGTCTAACACAAGCACTGACACATAGTAGGCACTCATTAAATATTTGTTGAAGTGAATGAATGAATAATTAAATCTTCATTCAGCTGGACTCAACAGTTCAAGGATGTTCACAGTTCAATATGCACTGTGCCTATCATGTGCCATTTTACTTCCTAAATTGTTTATTGGATATGTTCCCTTATCTATAATGCTATTGTCTTAGCTCAGATTCTAATCATTTCTTGATTGGACTACTGCAACAATTTCCTAACTCAAACCTCAATCCCCTCTGCTCTATTCTCCACACAGCTTCCAGAATAATCTTTCTAAAATCAAATTAGACCATACCACTCCCAAGGTTAAAGACTTCAGTGAGTCCAAAACCTAAGCCTGGTACAACAGAAATCCCCCTGCTCTGGGTCCTGCTTACCTACTCTCCAGCCACATCACTCACCGCTCTCCACAGGCATCTACCTCACCAGGCTGCTAGACTCTTCACACAAACACTATCTCTAACTATCTACTCTGACTCACTCCTATTTTTTTAACAAAATGTTTATTGACCACTTGACACATGCCTGGCAATGTTCTAGGTACTGGCGATGACATGATGAATAAAAAGACAAAATACTTGCTCTCCTAGTGAATGAATCCTCTCCCTACTCGAATGGCACCTTCAGCAGGATGCCTTTCTTTAGTGCCTCCACAGAACTACAATAATATCTTTATGATACTTCATCACAACATGCTATAGCTGTTGATGTACTCGAATACAAGGGTAGATCTAGGTTTTATGAGCTATCTAGGCTCATGTATGTCATTTGGGGTGTGTGTGTGTGTGTGTGTGTGTGTGTGTGTGTGTGTGTACATCTTTAAGAAAAATTATTACTAATATAATATTGCTAAGCCCTTTCCAAGGTCTTGGAATGAGCCTGTGGCAAGCCACTTCATGGCACATCCACTCCTATTTACCTGTCTCCCTCTAGACTGTGGGTTTTCACCTCTATACCCCCACTCTTCACTTACACTCATGGCAGCTCAGAGAGTCCTTTATCCCAAGTGTACTATCATTGTTTACTGCTTTCCCAGAGAGGCCACTAAATAACAAGAACCTTGCCTAGAAGTACATCGACCTGTCCTCTCTTAGGGGTGACAATGCCCTGGAGCTTGCTTTTGAGCTAGTGGATCACTAATTCTAACATTTCAATCCCATTCTTGCACGCTTTACTGGAAGTAGGAGTCCTCTCAAAGGACCACTCACTGCCTCTCCAGGGTCTTCCAGACACTTCCATCAGTTTTCAGTCAATCCCTTAAGGCATAGGACCTCAGAAAGCAGATTAAGAACATGTATAAGAGTCTTCCCAACAATCACCAAAGGATTTCAAAACTGTTTACAATAGGGGCTGTCACATGTACAGAGAACAGACCCAGTGTCCAAACTTAAATAAAATTTTCCTGGCTTCTTCACTCAGTTTACATAAGACTTTAAGGCTATCTAAATCTGCAATCTTCCTGGTCCAAAATCATTCTGTCTGCTGCTTCTAGAAATATATATATTCTGTTGGTCCAAATATTTTCTGAACTGCCCAAAATCAGAGAATCAAAAAAATTACAGTAATAAGGAACTTAGAGTAAAATTAACAAAAAGATACATATATGTATATGTATATCTATTATGTTCAAGCTATTGTGAGAAACCAAAGAAGAATAACATGATCCCATTTCTCAAAGAGCTTATAAACAAGTCTTTCCATGGCCGGATTTGTATTACCTATATTGTTATTTGCCGCCTCTTTTCTACAGCTCTGAATATTTTCTTTTTCTAGGGTTTTACTGAACTTGAATCAAGTCTCATTAATTACTCACATGCTTCTGGCACAAATTAGAAGTAACTGCAGAAAAATAGCACACTTATCAACTATTCTCCTAAATGGGGAAGACATACTCCAACAGAGAAAATTGACTTTGTAATGTCTTAGAACCAGGCAACATATCCTAGAAATTAGCTAAATTTCATTTGCTGGAAACTAAGCAACTGCGTTCTAAGGAATGACTAAGGGTTTCCACGGGCTACTATGGCCTCGGTTTAGATGCAATTTTTTTTTAAATTAAGGACATAAAAAGTAATAACCACCAAACATTTATGTTTGTACCTTTGAGTACTCACTAAATCTCAGGCATTGAGAGTAAAACATGCTCCTTGCCTTGAGAAATTCATAGTCTAGTAAGAGAGACAGAAATCCAGATAGTGACACTACAAAATGGTAGAAATGATAATAGGGACAAGCACGGGGGGGGGGGGGTACTAAACTACCTGGTGTGAAGGAAATAATATCTGACCTGACTTTTAAAAGAACATACGGTTTAGATAGCAAAACTCTGAGGCAAGGTAAGGCAGGGTACATATACCAGTAAGGTTACCAATCAACAAACAGAAAACAACTTTGACTGATTTAATTAGAAAAGGAGTTTATTGGAAAAGTACTGTGTAGCTCAGAGAATCCCTAGAAAGACTGAAGATCCAAGATTAAAAAACAGAAGCAAAAGGATACTGCTCAGAGTAAACAGTCAAAATCACAGGAGAGAACCAAACAAAGGCAGGTGCTGCGGTGCAGTCACTGAACCCTGGTCTCTTCAGCTGAACTTACCAGGGCGATTGCACTGGACACTGGAATGCAGGTACTAGACAGTGAATACTGGTACTGGATACTGGACGTCCAGTGCAAGACAGTGGTTGCCCATTAGCAACCTTCAACACCCATAAAACTGGTGACTCCTAAACCATAGAAAGGAGGTTCCAATGCTGACAGTAGCGACATTCCAAGGAGCTACATTCCAAGGAGATGGGAAGGCAGGAAAGAGAAAGTGTACAAGTGCAAGCTGTTATTGAGGAAGAATGATCCAATCAATCACCTAAGCTTTAAACTTAAAGTAGGAAAAAGAGGAGCAAACCAAACCCAAAGCTAGCAGAAGAAAATAAATAACAAAGAACAGAAAATAGAAATCAATGAAATAGAAAACAAGGAAGCAAATCAATGAAACCAAGAGTTGGTTCTTAGAAAAGAACAAAATGGACTAACCTCTACTAGACTCATCAAGAAAAAAAAAAAAAAGAGAGAAGACATAAATTATTAAAATAGAAATGAAAGCAATCTTACAGAAATTAACAGGGTTGTAAAGAAATGATATAAACAACTTTATGCCAACTTATATAACATAATTAGGACAATTTATATAACATAATTCTATAGAATTCCTAGGAAGACACAAATTACCAAAATTAACTCAAGAATAAATGGAAATAGACCCATAACCAGTAAAGAAGTTAAATCAGTCATTTGAAAGCCCTCTACAAATAAAAGCCCAGGTTCAGATAACTTAAATGGTGAATTTTATCAAAAATTAAAGAATAAATAACACCAATCTTTCACAAACTTTCCAGAAAATAGCAGAGGAAGAATCACTTCCCAACTCATTCTATTAAGTCAGTATTATTGGGATACAGACAAAGGTAGCAAAAGAAAAAAAACATAAACCAATATCCCCCACGAATATAAACACAAAAATCCTCAACAAGATAATAGGAAACTGAATCCAACAAAATATAAAAAGAATTAAACAACAAAATCAAGTGCTGGCAATGATGTGGAAAAAAAAGGAATCCTTGTGCACTGATGCTGGGAATGCATATTGGTGAAGCCACTGTGGAAAACGGTATGGAGGGCCCTCAAAAAATTAAAGATTAAACTATAACAGGACCCAGTAGCCGAAACCGGTTTGGCTCAGTGGATAGAGCGTCGGCCTGCGGACTGAAGGGTCCCAGGTTCGATTCCGGTCAGGGGCATGTGCCTGGGTTGCGGGCACATCCCCAGTAGGGATGTGCAGGAGGCAGCTGATCGATGTTTCTCTCTCATTGATGTTTCTAACTCTCTATCTCTCTCCCTTCCTCTCTGTGAAAAATCAATAAAATATATTTAAAAAAAAACAAAAAAACAAAAAAAACTGTAACAGGACCCAGTAATCGCACTTCTGGGTATTTACCTGAAGAAAATAAAAGTACTAACTCAAAAAGATATATTCACCCCCATGCTCATTGCAGCATTATTTACAACAGTCAAATGTGGAAATAACCTTAGAGTCCATTGGCAGATTAATAGATAAAGAAAATATATAAATTTAGCCATAAAAAAATGAAATCGTGCCTCTGGCAACAACATGGATAGACCTTAAGGTCATTATGCTAAGTGAAATAAGTCACTGATATGCAAACTTCTAGTTCCAAAATAAATAAGTCATGAGGACATAATGTACAGCATGGTGACTATAGTTAATAATACTGTATTGCATAATTAAAAATTGCTAGAGAGTTAATCTTAAAAGTTCTCATCACAAGAAAAAAAACCTATGTATGGTAATGAATGTTACCTAAATTTATTGTGATGATCATTTTGGAATATATACAAATATCAAATTATAATGTTTTATACCTGAAACTAACATAATGTTGTTTCTCAATTATACCTGAATAAAATTTTTAAAAAATAAGGATCTTAAAACGGGGAGATGATTCTGGGTTATCTGAGTGGTCCCAATGTACTCACAAGGGTTCTTATAAGAGACAGAAGCAGGTAGGTGAGTCAGACGAGATGTGACAATGGAAGAAAAAGTTAGAGTTATCTGATGTAAGAAAGATTTGATTAGCCATTGCTAGCTTTGAGGACAGAGGAAGAGCCACAGGCCAAGAACATGGTGGCTTCTAGAAGCTAGCAAAGGCAAAGAAATGATTCTTCCCCAGAACCTCAAGAAGGAATACAGCCCGGCTGATACCCTGACATTAGCCCTGTAAGACTCATTGTGGACTTCTGGTCTTCAGAATTATGAGATAAATTTGTGTTGTTTTAAACCACGATGTTGGTGTAAGTTTGTTACAGCAGCAATAGGAACCTAATCATCACTGAGGAAGAACACACCAGCTCACTCAGATTATTGGCAGAACTCATTTCCTGTGGCTGCGAGACTGAAGCCCGCGCTCTTGCTAGCTATTGGCTGGAGGCCTTCTTCAGCTACTAGACTAGAGGCTCCCTTAAACAGATAAAGAAGGTCTCTGGAAAACCTGTAGCTAACATACTTAATGTTAAAAAACTGAGTGCTTGTCCTGGCTGGCATGCTCAGTGGTTAGAGCAGTGGCCTGAGCACCAGAGAGTCTAGAGCTAGATTCCCAGTCAAGAGCATGTAACTGGGTTGCAGATTTGATCCCTGGCCCTGGTCACTGGTCAGGGTGCATGCAGAGGGAGGCAACCAATCTATATGTCTCTCACATCTCTATCATCTCTATCTCTATCTCTATCTCTATCTCTATCTCTATCTCTCTCTCCCCTTCCTTCCCTGCTTCCCTCCCTTCCACTCTTTCTAAAAATCAATGGAAAAAATATCCTCAAGTGAGGATTAACAACGACAAAAATTTGTGCTTATTAACCTCTCCATACTCTGAACAATCCTTATAGTAACAAGCTGTCTTTTCTGAATATGAGAACTTTGCATGGAATCCTTTAAAAAAGGAATTTAATAAATTTTATACTGTTTGTAATACTTTAATATCAACAAAAGTTAAGTAATAATTATGCATTTTAACCCACACACCTCCCTTCGTGAAGTAATCTGTCTCTCTCCTCCTTGGGACTCCCACTGCAGTGCATGCCTCTGTTGAACACAACTCATTTTCTGTTTTGTATTAGATTCTCCGTCAAGGCTTGTTTCCTCTGTGAGGTTACAGTTCCTTGAGGGAAATCACTGTGTCTGACTCGTCTAGTTCTCAGCACAGCGCCTGGCACACCATAGGTGTACAATACACATTTTTTTGAATGAAGAAATAAGTTAACCAGCAGAGATTTCTATGGTGATATTATTACACCCTTGTCTTCCATATAAGCCTAACCCACAGCCTAGAAATAAAACACTCACTGAAAACAGTCCAGAGAATCCTATCTGTGAAAATTGTTGGTGTGATATAATGCTAAAGAATGTCAGGGTCCGCCAGGCTATATGGAAAGCTGTCTGCTTTTTGTGTTACTTTCACAAGCAAAAAAAAGGGGGGGGAGGGGAAGTGTTAGTGGTTCCTGAGAAATATGTTCTAATTTTAGAACTCCATATATTAATGGTTCGCAGCCTTTCCTCTCACAGCAGTACAGTAAAATGGTTGGGAACTTGTAGTCTGAAGTCAGAATACCTGTATTTCAATCTCACCATCACCACATAGTAGCTATGTAACCTCAGGCAAGTTGTTTAACCTCCTGTGCCTCATCTTCATCACCAGCAAAATGTAGAAACTAACAGTACATACCCTCCAAGATATGGTGTGAAAATTAATGGCTAATATATTTAAAGTGTCTAGACTAGTACCTGGCACTTTGTTTAAAAATGATAGCAAACACGAGCTGGCGTGGCTCAGTTGTAGAAGCAGCCCGTGTACCTAAGGGTCATGGGTTTGATTCCTGGTCCGGGCACATACCCAGGTTGCAGGTTCAATCCCAATCCAGGTGCATGCAGGAGGCAACCAATCGATGTTTCTCTCTCACATGGATGTTTTTTTCCTCTCTTTCTCCCTCTCCCTTCCTCTCTTTCTAAAAATAAATAAAAAACCAATTGATGTTTCCCTCTCACATGGATGTTTCTTTCCTCTCTCTCTCCCTCTCCCTTCCTCTCTTTCTAAAAATAAATATAAATATTCTATTTATTCCTATATAATAAAAGGCTAATATGTAAATTGTCCCCTTGATTGGAGTCCGACCAGGAGCGGGGCCAGCCGGCCAACCGCCCAAAGCCCCCACCCCCTGCACCAATTCCTGCACAGGGCCTCTAGTATTTAATAAAGAAAGAAAGAGCCCTAGCTGGTTTGGCTCAGTGGATAGAGCGATTGCCTGCGAACTGAAGGGTCCTAGGTTCAATTCCAGCCAAGGGCACATGCCCAGGCTGTGGGCTCATCCCCAGTAGGGGGCGTGCAAGAGGCAGCCAATCAATGATTCTCTCATCATTGATGTCTCTCTCTCCCTCTCCCTTCCTCTCTGAAATCAATAAAAATATATTTTTTTTAAAAAGAAAGAAAAAAGTGATAGCAATATGTAGCACCATATTTACCTTATATCCCTCATTGGTAAGTTCCATGTTGTTAAGGACAAAGCGGGCTCTTTCTTTATCCTCTAGAACAGTGTGTAACAAATACCAGATGTTCGAAAACATGATGATGTGAATTGTATTTGAGATATAGAAACTGAATGCACAAGAAAATGAAAGTCTGTATAAAATGTAAATGCAATTAATTTAAACAAAAGGGTTCTTGTCATATTATTTACGTACCTTCAGTTATTTCTCTAGGACTAGTGGCTAGGGCTCTATGACCTGATCTTTTCTCTCGCCCTCGTCAGAGCATGTAGTTTGGGGTAGGGCATGTTACATGCATTACCGAACTGCTGGCCTCCCGACGAGCTGGCCGTTCAGATAGTCTGAGGGAAGAGGCTGCTGCAGCAAAAAGTGGGTTACATACATTACAGACAGTACTGCTCTGCCCTTGGAAACGAAAGGCCCATAATTTAAGAAAACGCCCCGGGAAGAGCTGGGCCAGCCCAGCATTCTGTGACCGCTCATTTGGACCTTCCTTCCGTAGGGGCGTCCTGCGAAGGTGAGTGCCGGGCCAGGGTGGCAGGCCGGGATGCCCGAGTGAGCAACTTGGTAGGGGAGGTGGCGCCCAGACGGGGGGTGCGGGGTGCGTCACTCCCACTTCCCTAGCCAGGTGCGGGCCCCACGAGCGCGGGCGGGCGGCGGGCGGGCGCTGACAGCAGCCTCGGCCCGGCCGGGATCCTTCCGTGGCGCCTCCTCCGGGAGGCCTCATTATTTTTACCCTTATGTCTTTTTTTTTCTTATTTCTTTTTAGCTTTATAATCTT
>NW_005871294.1:343986-346870 GCF_000147115.1 Myotis lucifugus | reverse complement strand
TCAGAGCGCGCACCGCCGCCGCTTTAAACTGCGCTCTGCCCACGCCGCGGCTCCCGGCTCGGCCCCAGCGCCCAGCGCCCCGCACGCCGGCTCCCCAGCGGCCATGGGTGACGCGGGGCCAGCGGTGTAGTCCGCCACCCCGGACCGCGTCCCGCACCCTGACAGTCCGGGTAAGCGGGGTCGGGGGCGGCGGGGACCCTGGGGGACTCTGAGGTGCTGTGCGGAGGCCGCCCCGCAGGGGTCCCTGTGTGGATGGGTAGACCTGACTTCTGCTGCCTCCGCCCTTTGGGAGCGTCCCCGGGGTGAATGGAGACTCCCAGGGCCGCTCTGCGCTGGCTGCCATGCGGAGGCCCGTGGCATCGTCCCCAGAGAGCGGCTGTGTGACTGCGGGAGGGCATGGGTAGTCTCTGGAGTTGCCCCAGTGGGAGATCATTTGGGAACAGGGGGGACCCTCCGGGGGGGAGCCTCCGAAGCCTGCGCGGTGGGGGTGGACCCCACAGAGGACCAGTACTTCCAGGGGGGACCGGTCTGGAAGGAACCTCCGCCTGGGCGGAGAGGGTCCTGCTGTGGGATCCCGGCCAGGAGGAACTGCCCATCTGCCCGGAGGACTTGGGCCTTGACCGCCCTTCGGACTGAATGTGCCCCAACTTGTGTCCCTCCGGGGTGGCCCCGAGGTGGGGACCTTGTGGGGCTGCTGCCTTTGTCCATTGCCCCTCATTAGGATTTTTGCTCTTGGTGGTAGCCCAGTTGGCTGCAAGCTGGATTTCGGTGGAGGCAGGAACTTCTGTAAGAGCTCAAGGCTCGAGGAAGGGAAGGACCCGTGAGGCCTCCGAAGCAAAGGAAGGAGATTTGAATCCCTGGCGTTGACCATGAGGGAGAAGTAAACTCAGGTGCAACAACCGCATCTGGCAGGTCCTGGCAGGAAAGGCCTTTGAAGGAGGGAAGGAAGGAGAGGTAGGATTCCTGAGCACCTGGGTGCCAGTCCTACACCAGGGATGTTTAGCACCTTATATAATCCTTACAGCAGCCTTGAAATTATCTCCTGTTAAACATTAGGCTCTTTAGACTCAGAGAGGCTTAGCAATTTGCCCAAGGTTACGAAGCTTGGAATCATGAAATCTGTGTGGTGTTTTGTTGTTGTTGTTGTGTGTGTGTGTTTAGTTTATTTGGGGGAAAGTATCCGGGAGAGGCAGAAACCAGAATGTATGTTTTTAAACACGTTGCATTAAGGCACCACGCATGGGGCTTTGCCGTCCTGTATGCTCAGGGAGTGTGATGATGAACTAAGAGGATGCGGAGATTTTCCCTGAGGGTGAGACTGCTCTGGGAACTGATTCCCACTGAATCTCCAGGTTTCAGGGTGTGGCTTCCTCCACTGGCAGCCTCACTGTGAGGATGCCTCTGGCTGGCCCTGGGCTTGATTGGGTTTGGAAGAGGCCTCTGGGTGTGGTCTCTGACAGGACTTGCTCCTCGGAACTAGGGGAACCCTTCAGAGGATGGAGTGTCCTGAGACAACCCTCCCGGCTACAGAATCCTTGAGGGAGAGAAGGGGAGACAGGATCATTTTTAGGAAGCATGACCCACTGTCCGGCGGCCATCTAACTACATGCACCAGCAGACACTGATCCACAGGTACCACTCAGGACACTCGTGCCCCATAGTGCCTCAGCATGAGGAGGAGGAGGGTGGGGACGGTGCAGAACCAAGGACGCTTAACGTTGTCTGGGGGACTGCAAAGGGTCTGCATCTGACATGGTAATGCACCCTCATCTTGCCCCCTCAGCTGTGGTCATGCTTTCATTCCACCTGAATCCTAAGGGTGTGAATTTGGGAATCAAGGATAGACTAGTTTCTTGTCCAAAAAAAATGAAAAAATAAAAAATGGAGTTGTGCGAAAGCTAAGCAATGGAATTCTCCACAGAGCCATTCCGAGAGAGCTTTTCTGTTCCCCTTCCTCTCTTCTTCCACTCACCCAAACCTACTGACATCTTCCTTTAATAGAAGTGGCTTCCTTGGGCTGGGGTTACACATAGTGAGAAGAGAGATCAGGCCTGTGAGAAAACAGAACAACCTGTTTGGCCCATTCTTAGCTTTTCTTTTTTAACTTGATGGCCGCCTGAAGCCTGGGTGTGGCACCTCCTGCACAGCTCCAAGGAGTAAATGGACAAAGGTTTATCTTAGCACCTCCCCACTACAGAGCTGTTTATAATCCCCTTTCAGTTCAAACCCCTCTCATCAGTTTAAGACACCAAAATAACAGGGATATATCTTTTTAAAGGCAATCAGAAGAAGCAAACCTGCAAATATGATCTTTCCTCCAATTCGGAGATTTGTCGTTTGAGTTTGATTCCTAAACTGGTCTTTTCATTGAGGGCTCTTGGCATCGCACCCACTCATAACCCTGGAAAATTTGCCGGATGGCTCCAGATGCGCCCCAAATACTGGACCTTGGATATCGCCTCCTAAGAATACGGTCTAACGGTCCCCTAATCACAACATGAGCTTGTAAACCAAATCATTCCAGAATGGGTGTGAAGGATGTAACCAGGGGCCTTAATCTTCTCAAAGAAAAACAAAACAAACAAAAAAGATCTTTACAAAGGGTAAGACAAGGGGAGAGAATGGCTCAACCAATCTCACTCAAGTGTATACCAATGTCCTGGACAGATGTTAATCTTCCAAATCTTCTCTGACCACATTCTTATGATTTTCTTCCTCCCACACTTGCCATCTTTTTGACAGTGCTTCCTTTTCCTCAAACATGAATAGTAGGCCCTTCCCTAGTCCATTTCCCCTACTCCCTGTACTCCCCCCCCTCAGCATACCTGTTCCTAAGGGAATCATATTTATGCAAATCGTTTCCTTTCTCATGGCTACAGAATCG
>NW_005871294.1:272562-343478 GCF_000147115.1 Myotis lucifugus | reverse complement strand
GATAATATGACAGTACCTTATATTTGAATAACATGTTACCATTTACAAAGCCCTTTTATATACATGACCTCTGGTGTGAGAAATGTTTCATGTTACTGGGGTTTTCTCACTAAAACAGCAGGGTGTAGGCTGGCTGGCTTGCTTGCTTTCCCTTTTCTTTTTTTCTTTTTCTTTTTTTCCTTCTAATCAGGCTTATGGGTCTCCCAGAGGGAAAGGAAAAGCCCCAATGATTCACTACAGTCACCTCTTACCAGCTCTTAGGCTATAAAGAGGAGTTTCCTGCTGGGTGGTCAGCCCTGGGACTTATCAGAGCTATCCTGCTTCCTGACCTCAGAAAATCCAATTCTCTGGGGTTTCTTTTCTCCCTGAAGATCGACATTTATATACTCTTTTAAACAAATACTTTTAAGCCTACTATCTCAAACCATTTCTTTAGGCTGTTCCTTATGTGAACGCAGGTTTCCTCGCCTGTTACGATTCAGCACCCAGCTGGCTTCATACCATCTGAGCCGTGATGGGAGTCCCCATATAGCTCCATGCCTTGGCATGTGCTTTTACCTCTTCCTGGAATGCTTTTTTTCTCCCTTATCCACTGGGGTAACTCCCACTCATATTTCAAAATTTAGCTCAAGCAACACCTCTTTTTTTTAAATCCCATACTTATGCCCCCTACACACACACATACACTGCACTCTCAGGCTGAGTGAGGTTCCATTTGTCATTCTACCGGCAGTTCAGTGCTGGATTTGTGCCTAGCACATAGTAGGCTGCATTCATCAAATATTTGTAGACTCCACAAACAAGCAGGTTGTGATCATCGTGGTGTCGTAAGGGCATTAACTGGGGCTGAATAGGTGTTCCAGGGCCCCAGCACAGAGAACGAGGAGTGCCTCTCCATCTTACTGCAAAGCCCTGCTGGCGAAGTGCAATCACACCAGCCAATCACGGATGGTGTGCTGTTCCTTAACTGCTGCTCTGCTTCTGTGGGAAGCTAGCACTGTAGCTTTTCATGAAGACTCATCCCTGGCCCCCTGAGGCTAAAGATCATGCCATAATTTTGTCCTCATGTATATTAGAGCCGTGTGGGCTTTCAGAAAATATTAGGCAACAACAGGCCCTCCCTCACATCTCATTCTCTTGAGCTGAGCGCAGGAAGACAGCGTTGCTCATTCTTCAGCCCTTCTCCTTGGAGACCCCTCAAGAGCCAGCCCTGTGCAGTTGGAATGACCGTGCCTTCCCGGGCTGACGGAAGCCGGTGCTGCTGTGCTGGCTGAGCATCGGCGAATGGGGGGAGGTTCCAGGTACATCCCGTTAGGGTCTGTAAAACATGAAAACTAAACATCTGTAGGCTCCTGCCAAGCGACAACATGGCTGAGTAGAGCAGGAGCACGGTCGTGAGGCACCGGATTCCTAAAGCCACACCTAGTCACTGGAGAACGGCCAGACCATTTGGGGCTTGAATTTCCTCAAAGACCAGCAGAAGGTAAGGGGACTCTTTCTGGTGGTTTCTGTTTAAGGTCTCCAGGGAGATGTTAATGTCCACAGTGAGTTTAAAGCCTGCCCTGTGCGTTCTGCATTTTTAGGCCCAGGTTCTACTTGTATTTCAGTATCCTTGTGGCTGGTCATCTTCTGTGTGAGGTATGTGGCTTTCTCTGAGGCTGTCTTTCAGGCACATGCTCCCTGGAGCCAGCTGTCAGATACCTTGAAGCTTTCACCTTATGTGCAGATGCTGTGGTGCGAGGTGTCGCCAGCCAAAACCCAGCCCACACCAAGCCGAGGGCTTCCGGCACATGCTCTTAGGCAGCTGCCCTTTGTGGGCCAGGCCACAGTGCCGGGGACCATTAAGTGTGGTAATATGAGTCTCTTTGCTTAGCATTGTGGTTATAGACACTGACTGAATTCCAAAATTCTGGAATTTGTCAAAGAAATTACCCTGTTGTCAAAGAAATTACCTGTTCTCATCCCCAGTAGCCCTGACTCATTAGTTAGGGTGGTTCACCTCTGGGGAAGCAGAGTAGATGCGATGAGCTGGTGACTGTGCAGTTTCTAGAACTGAGTTTTGAAAATTTTGCCAGGTCAGTCTCTCTGGCCAACGTTGAGGAAGAAAAAGGCGGCTAATACCATGATCTCAAATAAACTTACGTTGCCCTGTCATCTCTGCAACATTTACTCCAACAAAGATTTCTAGAACACCCACTCCCTGGAAAGCAGGGGAACCATCTAGATTTTTCTCCCTCTTGGTCTCAGTGAAAAACTAGGATTCCTTTTCCCACCTGCTCAACCCACTCTGTTGGTTTTCCTGTCCCTCAACTCAGAGGTTTTCTTTGTCTTGCTCCTGCCTAGGGAAGCCCTCATAACCATCCAAGCAATCACTTTTAGTTGCTTTTGAGCCTTTTCCAAACAGCTGCCATTCCCATATCAAGAATCAGCTGAAAGCGAACAAGCCACATGCCAAGCGTGGAGACTCCTGCCCAGTAGGAAGGTTGTGCCCCAGGCTCATCACAGCTATGAATCTTTATGGCCTTCCTATTTCTCTACCAGCTCTGGCTGTGGAGCAGCCCCTCCTCCTCCTATCCCCTCCACGTTGCCCTTATAAATAATCCCACTGCCGGTGTAAGCATGGGCTCTGTGGAGAATGGGCGTCTCTTGCGCACACATTCCAAGCTGCACACATATGCCTCACTGCCTGACAAATACATCTAGACAGACTTCTCTTACCCGAAGAAAGATTCTGGTTGTCATCTATTTTCATTTCCTCCAGATCAGACAGCCCTATTCTACCTTCTGCCTTCTTATCCTTCTGCCATTCACACCACCTGCTCCTGCCCCCTGAGGGTTTTTCCAAGCCTTCCCTAGATACCACAAATTCTCTGACAGTCATAGCATTCTTAGGACAATGTCTTTTTATCCCTTTCATCCTTGTTAGGGAGGCAGAAAGCCCCAATTATACCCACCAGCCAAACAAGTAATCATTAGGTATAATTTATGGGACCTTTGTAACTTGATTTCCTTTTAACTCTCTCTTCTTCCTAGGGTTTCTTCCAGCACAGGAGAGGCCAGGGTTTTCTCACCAGGCATGTGTTTTTACCATCACTAATCACTACCATTTGTTTCTCTGGAAATTAGACCTGATGTTGTCAATTTCTCAAACACTGATGGTACACATCGTGAATATTTCAGCACATTTTTGCTGTTAGTCAAGGTGTCTTTTGTATACAGGTTTGAGCCTCTCCGTTAAGCATTAAGGATTACAGCCTCCGTTTTGAAGCCTAATTTTGTTGTGTCCTCACAATTTATATCAAAATTAAAGCCATGTCCATTCAAATGACTTGGTATCTTGTTTGGATTTTGATGGTTTCTTTTTAATGGTTCTGCTCTGTATTATCTGCATTATGGGCCTAGAAAATCGAACCGTCTCAGGTAAAATGAAGAGCAGTACTCCAAGATCCTGTGGTCAGGACTAGAAAGTCCTTTTTTATTTGTGTTTATGTTTGTTAGTTTTGCTGGTGGATGTCATCTTCAGTCTTCATTGAAATTACTTTAAGGATAAACCCAACATCATTGCAATATCATGATAAACAACTGAGATGTCTTAATAGTGATTTGCATTATCCTGACAGGGAATGATGATTGTAGCAAGATCACATTGTGTTGGGGGATATCTGTGGTTAGTTTGCTGATACGCTATTAATAAGTCAGTTCACTTTCAGAGTAACCCTTCTAATTGGCTGATCTTTGTTCAGAACTCTTATTACACATTATCTGAAAAAGCCAGTAAGAACCAAAAGCATACCATTGATTTTCCTCCACTGAATCAGTCTTGGAAAAATGAATTGTATATGGTTATTCCAGGTCTCCAAATAAGTGTTTTTTGAACTTTTTTCCCAACCCATGTCTTCTTGCTGATAAACATAAATGTGATGACTGCTCCCTGAACTTCTGATACAACTTCTGGCAGGGGCTTCCCAAACTATTTAGGGAGCTAGTACCTTCTATATATCCCCAACAGCCAAGAAGATACTGTAAATATCCGCTGTATTACAGAGCATGTTTCAAAAGAAGGGGGGTAATGGCTTTTAATATTTGTTTTCCAAACACATATTATAATTGATGTGCTTTTCAATTCACTCATTTATTCCCCCTCCTCTGGCAGTTTCTTTATTTTTTTAATGTTTTTATTGATTTTAGAGAGAGAGATGAAGGGGGGGGAGATAGAGAGAGAGATGAGAGAGAAACATAGATCAGTTGCCTCCCACAACCAGGGACCAAACCTGCAATCTGGCATGTGCCCTGACCAGGAATCAAACCAACAACCTTTCAGTTCACAGGAGGATGCTCAACCGGCTGAGTCACACTGGCCAGGGCACCGGGAGTGTCTTATAGACACCTCCCACCTGCCCAGTTCACCACTTAAGAATCATTGCTCTTGCCCAAACCGGTTTGGCTCAGTGGGTAGAGCGTCGGCCTGCAGACTCAAGGGTCCCAGGTTTCGATTCCGGTCAAGGGTATGTACCTTGGTTGCAGGCACATCCCCAGCAGGGAGTGTGCAAGAGGCAGCTGATCGATGTTTCTCTCTCATCAATGTTTCTAACGCTTTAACCCTCTCCCTTTCTCTCTGTAAAAAATCAATAAAATATATTAAAAAAAAAAAAAGAATCATTGCTCTAGACTGCATTCCCGTTGAGGTTGTTTTCACCTTTAAATAACTGTAAACAATTCCCTAATAAACATTATTTTAAATATGTCTAAAGGGCAGAAGATCAGCCTTTCATAGAGTAGGGTTTTCTTCAAAGAGTAATACTAGTAGCTGTCCACCTCAGCTAGACCTCCTAACCACATAGATTCTTAAGACAAGCTTGAGAATTCTGTTCTTATATCACTTTAGCCAAGGGGAAAGTTACCTTATACCCCACAATGTTGTCCTGGTCTTTTATAGGTAACCATCTTTAAATCAAAAGACAAATGTGTAGCCCTGGCTGGTGTTTCTCAGTAGTTGGAGCATCGGCCCGCGGACGACAGGGCTGCGGGTTCAATTCCTGGCCAAGGGCATGTACCTGGGTTGCAGGTTTGATCCTCGACCCCAGCTGGGGCACGTGTGGGAGGCAACCAATCAGTGTGTCTCCCTCACATTCTCTCTCTCTCTCTCTCTCTCTCTCTCCCTCCCTCCCTCCCTACTTCCCTCCCTTCTACTCTCTCTAAAAACAATGGAAAAAGTATCCTTGGGTGAGGATTAACAACAACAAAAGTGTAGTTCTCTAATCAAAACTGTAAAATGATCCTAAGGCTGTGTTTTTTCAAATTGCAAGTCCAGACCCATTAGCAAGTCATGAAATCATTTTAGAGTCACTATCAGGGTTATTTTTAATGACATAGAATAGAGGAGATAGAAAATCTCAGAGAACAGCACGTATAGTAAAAGTAGGATTGTTTCACAAAAGTTTGGGTTCAGTTTCAGATCTATGAACATTTGTTTATAACTATGTGTGTACAGGGTCACATCATAAACTATATTTCTTGCTATGGGTCACAGTTAAAAATTTTGAAAAACATACCACAAAAGGTTTCTGAGGAAAATATTGTGGCCTTGGAAATAGTAATTGATCATGAGGAAGGTCTGCAGTGAAGGTGCGTGTCATTTTGCATTGTCCCTCTTGGTGTGGCGTGCCTGTTCCTGCCCTTCTCACTGCCTGTTGGAACTTGCTTCCCCATCTAACTATAGAGCACAGCTGTGCTTGTGAGGGGAACATAGGCCCTGCCTCTTCAAGAATCCCCTAGGTCCATAGCCTCCACAAAAGCTCTAACATACACATGTGCCTTCCTCTCCACCCCAACCCCCAACCCCACCCTGGCTGGATACCCTCGTTAGGTCACATTTTTAAAGAATTGTACACTTGAAACCTATATAATTTTATTAACCAATGTCACCCCAATAAATTCAATAAAAATTATTTAAAAAAATAAGTCAGACAGAGGAAGACTGAATGAAATACTGTATAGTCTCACTTATATGTGGAATCAAAAGACATTGAACTCATAGAAACAGATGGTTGCCAGGGACTGGGGGATCGGGGAAATGGGGAGATGCTGGCTAAAGTGTAGAAACGTTCAGTTACAAGATGAGTAAGTTCCAGGATCTAAGGTACAGCATGATGACTTCAGTTAACAATGTTGTATTATATACTTGAAAGTTGCAATAAGAGTTCAACTTTAATGTTCTCACCATAACAACAATATAATAATTATGTGGGGTAAAAGATGTGCTAAGTAACATTATTATAGTAAAACTTCACAGTCCTATATAATAAAAGGCTAATATGCAAATAAACCAACCGGCGGAACAACCGAACAACTGGTAGCTATGATGTGTGCTGACCACCAGGGGGTGTGCACAAAACATGGCGGGCGTTGGCCGTGGCGGGATGGTGGAGCAGGTGAGCGAGGGCACCAGACCAAGGCGGGGCGCCGGTCGCTGTCATCGGGGTGGGCTCTGGTGGTTCCTGAAAATTCTTTGCTCCCACATGCCACAGTCTGGCTTGGTGCTTGCGCCTGCTGCCAGCGCTGGCCCCACACGCACCAGCTGCTGATGCCCAGCGCCAGCCCTGATCACTGGGCGCCATCAGTGGGTGCAAGCAGCGGCTGCCAGCCCTGATCGTCCCTGAAGACTTCTCCACCTCCCCCTGCTCCTGAAGGGCGATTGGGGCAGCAGCGGCCACTTGCACCCACTGACAGCGCCGGCCCGCTCACACCCGCTGCTGGTGCTGGCCCCAATCACTCTGCACCTTCAGCGGTGTGAGCGGCCTGCGCTGTCAGTGCATGGGAGCAGAGGTGGGAGCAAGGCTGCCGGCATACAGGGGACCAGGGCCAGAGCAGGAGGGGCTGGGCAGGGGCTTGGAGGATGGGCCGAGACCCGCCCCTGTGCTCACCGTGGCCCACAGTTCCTTTCAAGGTGCATGAATTCGTGCACTGGGCCCCGTGTGTGTGTGTGTGTGTGTGTGTGTGTGTGTGTGTGTGTATGTATCAAATCATCACATTGTATACCTTAATTTACACAATGTTATATGTCACTTATATCTCAATAAAGCTGGGAGGTAAATATAAAACTGCCCTCTCTCTCTTTACCCTTGACCAATCAATTATTTTATTCCTAAGTTTCTCCAATTCTATTTACATGGTATCAAATACACTTAGTCATCATCATTCCTGCTGCCATCATTTCCGTTTAAACCCTCTACATCTTGCCTGGACTATTATAATAGCCTTCTAATTGGCCCTAAGCTTTTCTCCTACCCTCTGTCACCTTTTCCCACAAACAAACAGAGGGTAACTTCTGACCCGTCCTTCAGGATCCACGCTGGCTCCCAGTAGTGTGGTCTCACCTTCGTTTAAGCACTTCAGCACTTTGTCTTATTCTTCTTTGAGTTTTGATATTAAGTAGCTTGAGTGGTAAGACTTCTCCTGTCTTCTATTTCCTGTGATGAGTGGTTAGTGCCTTGCACAAAGTACTGTTCAATAAGCCTTGATTATAATGGATAGAGAGCAAGGCTAAAATGCACCCTGCTCCACTTTACGTAGAACAAGCATTCCCCCCGCTGAATCCACTAAGGCCCCTCAGGCTGGGAAATAGCAAACAGCTTTGTAGGCTGGGAAATAGCAAACAGCTTTGTAATGTGCCCTCACTTTCCAATGCCATGCTCTGCGGAGGAAGAGCAGGGATGATGTTACTTTTTAACCTGTAAAGGATATGGACCTTCTTGAAAGGTTCAGAAAAATCAAAGCAGGAAAATGTGGGAGTGACATGAATGAAGCCTCACAAATGTGAGAAGCACCTTAGAGCTTGTCATGGGCCAGTTGTTGGGTGGGCTGAGATAAACAGACCCCTACAGAGGCACAGCTATTAACTAGGGGGCAAAGGAGAGTTTGTGACTTTGACCACATGGTAGCGTTTCCTGACTACCTATTCAGGAATCCTCTGGAAATGGGAGTTCATTCACTCTGACTCAAAAAGTAGGCATTTGATGTGGATTATCCCTGGATGGGTTGTGCACAGCTCTTACTGGAGGAGCTTCCCTTAAATCAGAAGGCTGAAATATGTTGCTGTAGTCTTACATTAAGCCTTGGGTCATCTTGTGGGGCAGAAGAGAGACTTGGGCTCTGAGGTCTCCAACCACCTCAAAGTAGCGGAGGCCTGGGATCCCTGAACCTAATTGGCTTTGGGACAGGACAGATGATAGAAATACCATTGTGCTTCCCAGTCTACTAAGCACAGGTAAGCCCATGAACTAATGTTATCTTCATGACAGCCCTATGAAGTACGGTGAGCAGAGAGTCTCATTTCATAGATGGGGAAAAAACCAAGTCATAAGACCAGTCAGAAATAGAACCAAGGTCTTCTGACTCCTTAACAATTGCTCTTTCCACCCCACCACTACTGAGTTTTTTAAAAAAAGCAACTGCACTGGCCTGTGTTACACAGTGGTTAGAACATCAGTCCACATACTAAGGGTCACAGGTTCAATTCACAGTCAAGGGCGCGTACCTGGGTTGCAGGTCTAATCCCACCCAGTCTGGACACATGCAAGAGGCAACAAATTGATATGTCTCTCTCACATCAATGTTCCTCTCCTCCCTCCCTTTGAGAGAGAGAGAGAGAGAGAGAGAGAGAGAGAGAGAGAGAGAAACTATTTAATAACATTTGCCACTTAGGTAAATGCTTGAAACTGATTGGCTCAACATGGTCAGCCATTAGCTGAGTCCGGGCCCCTCTGCTTTTTGCTCACAGAGCCATGGGGGTGTTGATGTCCAAGCGGCAGACAGTGGAGCAGGTACAGAAGGTGAGCCTGGCCGTGTCTGCTTTCAAGGATGGGCTGCGGGACAGGCCTTCCAACCAGCGCACAGGTGAGCTTCCAGGGTCCCACCATGACACTGTAGAGGGCTCTGTCCAGGAGGTGCAGGAGGAGAAAGAAGCAGAGGCAAGCACCTCCGTGCTCCAAGAAGAGAGCAGCATCAACCGTGCAGCCTGGGAGAGGCTCCGAGATGGGCGTGGAGTGGAACCTGAGGAGTTTGACAGGAACAATCGTTTTACCCCTCCTGCCTTCATCCGCCCTACCCGGAAGCTGGATGATGACAAGCCTCCAGATATCTGCTTGGAACCCAGAGAGCCTGTGAGTGTCCAGTTAGGGAGGATTCACCAAGTTTTAGACCTTCTGAGGATCAGGAAGCAAGACAGGGAGGCCTGGGTATGGTTAAAGTGAGACTCAAAACCAGAAAGATGGCGTTCACTCTAGAACGATCTTTGAGTTTCTTCCACAAGAATAAAATTGTTAGTTACATTCTGGATTAGTCTTAGTGAAAGACTCGAGGCAGTAGGTGACAAGGACTGATACCATGGTAGGTCTTCTGCCAGCCTTCCCACCTTAGGGATAGTACTACCCCGTGTAGGGAGCATTTGGAAATTAGTGGGGTGGGGAGAGTTTGGGGAGGTCACAGTAACTGTGGGAGTTGCTACTGGTATTTGGTGCCAAGAAAATCAGGATGCTAAGTGTCCTGCAATGCCTGGGACAATCTCTCACAACAGATTATTCTTTCCAAAAATGGTAGTAGCATTCCTGTTGAGAAACATGGTCACACAGGCCTGAGCAGCTGGAAGAGCCTGCTGGTTCTTGTCTTCCAGAGACAAGATGAGAAATACTGCTTTAACACTGCCTCCAGTTGGAGCTGTTTCTCTAGGCTGCTCCAGGGAGACTCAGCCCTATATGGGTAGCTCTGCGCTTGGTGGCCGGAGGATCTTGCTGCACATCCCCGTTCATTCCTGCCATCTTTCCCCAGGTCGTCAGTGATGAGATGTGCGATGTCTGTGAGGTCTGGACGGCCGAGAGCCTCTTCCCATGCAGGGTCTGCACCAGGGTTTTTCATGATGGCTGCCTGCGTCGCATGGGCTACATCCAAGGAGACGGTGCAGCAGAGGTGACCGAGATGGCACACACGGAAACAGGCTGGAGCTGCCACTACTGTGTGAGCCGGGGCTGCAGGGGCCGTGGGCTGCTGCACCTCAAGGACATGGCGCTTTTTCTGGAGGCCCAGTCTTAGAACACCGGTTTCTAGGCAGTGACCTAAAGAGTGTCCCAATAGTAGATATAAGGGTCCTAGAGCTAGGATAGGATTTCCCTACTTCAGTACTGCACAATAATTCTTTGTTGTGGGAGCTGTGTGCATTGTAGGATTTTTAGCAACATCCCTGGCCTCCTCTAGCCACCATCTAAACCAGTGGTTCTCAACCTTCCTAAGGCCGCGACCCTTTAATACAGTTCCTCATGTTGTGGTGACCCCCCACCATGAAATTATTTTCGTTGCTACTTCATAACTGTAATTTTGCTACTGTTATGAATCGTAATGTAAATATCTGATATGCAGGATGTATTTTCATTGTTACAAATGGAACATAATTAAAGCATAGTGATTAATCACAAAAACAATATGTAATTATATATGTGTTTTCCGATGGTCTTAGGTGACCCCTGTGAAAGGGTCGTTCAACCCCCAAAGGGTCTCGACCCACAGGTTGAGAACCGCTGATCTAAACACTAATGATTCTCAAATCTGTGTGTCCAAAACTAAATTTTCTCTGTCTCTTGGACTTATATTCATCTCTATGCTTTACATGTACTTCATATTCAACATGCCCCCAAATGAACTTATCTTTCTCCTAAAACCTGTTCTCCTTCCATTTCTTATCTCTGTGAATACCACTTCACCCTACCCGCCCCCCCCCACCCCCAGTTACCAATCCCAACTTATCTCTCTCTTTCATTCCTCACATCTAGTAGGTCAACAGGTCCTATTGAGCCAACTTCCTAATACCTCTCAACTCTCTCCATTCTCATGCTTTAGTTTAGCCGCTCATCTATACTTTATACAGCCACCTAACTGCTCTCCATGCCTCCAGGCTTTGCCCCTCTAATCCATTTTCCACACAGCAGTCAAAAATTTCACCATTGCACTCCACACTTCAAAACCCTTCAGTGACTCCCCTTTGCGCTCAGAATAAAGGCCCAATTTGAGGGGATCAATAAAGGGTATTTGAGGTAT
Organism: Myotis lucifugus; assembly: GCF_000147115.1. NCBI lineage: Eukaryota > Metazoa > Chordata > Mammalia > Chiroptera > Vespertilionidae > Myotis > Myotis lucifugus. The sequence goes on along the minus strand of NW_005871294.1, from coordinate 332,393 downwards.
CATAGCCAGGCTTCTGCCTACCTCCCCTCCCTTTTATCATTCCTTCCTGCTCTCCCCACACACATACGCTACACTCCAGCCTTAGTGCACATCTCACAGTGTTACACACCACTGTGCCCAGCATATACAACGTTCTCAGTAAGTGTTTACTGAAAGAATGGTTTGAGTTCTTTATGAAATGCACAAGTGAATATTCATGAAACGTCTGCTTCCTGTTCTTTGCTGGTATTTTAGGGGAGGAGGGAAATAACCTACTAGAAAGAATCTTTGATATTTTAAAGACTGCGATACTGTAAATGAATGTTAACAAAATAACACACCAGTGCTCTTTTGGAATTAAAACTTCTATGGCACCACAAAAAAAACCTCATTTGATTCTAGGAACTTTGTCATAATGGCATCTCTTTCAAAACCACTTTGGAGTGATACAACCCATTAGGAGCAGAGTTACAGTTAACATTATTTTAAGCTAAAATACTCTTGAGCACCATCTAACACAGAAGCCAGTTCCCTAAAATGGATAAAGATGGAGCTTCCCTGGTGGACGGGGCCAGGGATTCACAACTCCACTTTCTAGTCCACGTTCTCGCTTGCCACAGCTTCCTAAGGCACTTCCAGAGTACCTCAGAAAATAATTTTAAATAACTGTTTTCGTAAAAGGGACTCAGGTCTGGAGTCAGGATACCTGGTTCTGGGGAAGACCCTGCCCCACAGTTGAGCAACTCTAAGCAAGCCCTTTCCCCTTTCTCCTTGATTGTGAATGAGAGACTAGGTTTACATGATCTCACGATTGCCTTCCAGTTGAAATACTGTTTCCATGTCTCTGGATCGTTGGCCTTTCTTTCTTACTGGCCTATGTGGCCACTGACTCAGCTCTTCTTTTTCTTTTTTCTCAGAACAATCTCAACTTGCTGCTAACTGAGGAGGAGATGTATAGCCTCACAGAGACCTTTCAGCAGTGTAAAGTCATCCCTGGTAAGGCCGGATGGTGCTGCTGGATGGAGAGGGGCTGGGCTGATTTCTCCATCATACTTTCCAGGATGAAAGGAATATCGTGGAATTTGGGGGTTAAGGGGTAAATAGGTCCCTGTTCCCAAGCTGTTGGCCAGCAGGGGCACCCACACTCAGCCACAGCCTGAGTCATTCTAGTGATGGGAGATAAAGACTCTACAAGAGCTGTGGATATAGGGGCTCTGGAGGGTACCCTAGAGGTGAATGGAGGTGCCCCATAGGATGAGGAAGGAGTGGGCATGGCTAGCATGTGGTGCCTCCCCATAGATTGCTCTCTGACGCGGGAGGACTTCCTGCGCTACCGCCACCAAGCAGCAAAGCGGGGGGACAGTGACAGGGCTTTAAGCGAGGAGCAAGAGGAGCAGGCAGCCCACCAGTTTGCAGCCCTGGACCCTGAACATCGAGGACACATAGAGTGGCCTGACTTCTTGTCCCATGAGTCCCTCCTACTTCTGCAGCAATTGCGTCCCCAGGTAAGGGCCAGCTGATGTGAATGTCTATGGATTACTGGGTGACAGACACCTGGAAGCATGCTGGGCAGGTTGGGGGAACACTGGGTACTCTCTGAGTAGGGACCAGTACCAGAAAAGGGCTCAGGTTCCGTCCAGTGGCAGGTGACCCAGTGCCTAGGCCGAGGAAACTGCCCAAGGAAGACTGATCTGCACTGGACTCCACTGCGAATGTTGGTGTTACCAGAAAGGCTCTGGGCTGCCGCAAAGGGAGGTTGCAGAGGTGGTAATGGAGGTAAAATTCTCTGTGGCTTGACAGTTTACAAAATATTTTTACCTCCAAGATCTTAACTTGTCTCTTCTTCCTCAGAACTCTCTGTTAAGGCTTCTGACAGTCAAGGAGCGGGAGCGAGCCCGGGCCACCTTCCTGGCCTGGGGCAGTGGGAGCGCCATCAGTGAGGCAGAGTGCCACCGTGCACGGCACTCCTGGTTCCACAAACACCTCCCAGAGGCTCCTTCCTCCAGCGTCAGGTCCGCTCCCTACCAATCCCTGCCCCCACTACATACCCTCCTTTCCCACCCAAGTGGCCATGAATAGGAAATGTCCTCCCGGCTTCGCCTGCCAACAGCCAGGAGAGGATCCTCCTGTGCATTAGACAGAGGACAGTGACCCCTACTGGCCAAGGCATGGGGCCGTCTCTACTCCAAACTGTTGTCCCGTATCAGAAAGCCTAGACGTGCACACGGGTTCACCAGAGTTTGGGAGGGGCCAGGCTTTTCACTCCAATGCCCTTGTGCCCAACAGCATCAGCCATGTGGGTCCCATAGCAGACAGCAGCCCAGCCAGCAGCAGCAGCAAGAGTCAGGACAAGGCCCTGATGCCCACAGAGCGTGAATCCAGGTGAGTGGGATCTCAACTGGCTGTGTGCTCCCCCAACCACCCAACACACACAAGTAAGAGAGGGCATTACCCCTTGTCACCCCCAAACAGCAAGTGCTCACCCCAGAAACCAGGCTCCAAGAGTGCACATTTGACCACAGATCCTTAGGGCCTGCCAGCTGGTCTGTCAGCTTGGAAGCACAGTTGGCCATAACCGTGTCAGGCACAATCCAGGGCTCCCGGAGTTTCGTCCAACTCAAGCCGCACTGACACTGGGATCAGGTCACATGAGCCTCCGGGCTCTGCAACAGCCTCACAAACCTGCCCTTTGATTCTATTCTAGATCTGTGGACTGGCCTACCTTCCTGCGGGAGAATGTCATCTACATCTTGGCTGCCCGCCCGAACAGCTCAGCCATTCACCTGAAACCCCCAGGATAGCATGGAGCAGAGAAGCTGAATTCTGGGACAGTGGCGTTCTCTCCTTTTCCCTTCTCCCTCTCCCCCACCAACCTCTGGTACTGAGGCTTAGGAGGATGGAGCACTGCCAGCATCTCAGTTTTCCACCAAGCTTTATGGCACTGAAATCACCATTCCCCTCACAACAGAGGCAGTAAACGCACTGCCACAGGGAGAAGCCCTGGGAGCTGTGGCAGCACCCAGTCCTGGACACACACACCCACCTCCACGTGACAGACTGGACCCACCACTGCACATGTATATGCCTGCACACTCACCCCTTGCAGCCCATGCCTTCAGAGACCTGGTTCTTTTGGTTTAAAAGGACCAAAGTTCCTTTGTGAAGCCACTGGTATAGATGACGGGTCTTGACTCACCCCATTCTATTGGCCAGTTCCAATTCCATTAGATAAGATACTGGCCAAGCGATTCTTAATAAGGGGCATATCAGACCCACATGCTGTCCTGGAGATGCTGACAGGTCCCCTTTCCCCCACGGAAAATCCCTCCTGTGCTGAGCCACTGTTCTAGTAGGTGTGTGCTATGTCCCTCAGGGGTGTTGGGGTGGGAAATGGTTAAAAACCACCACTGCACTTCAGCACATGATTTACTTAAATTCCAATTCCTGGTAACAGAGAAGGTAACGAGTCTGTGGACTCCTAATTAGAAAAGGGGGAGGCAGTCCCTCCCAGGGACCCAGAAGTCTAGGAACTTCTCAGCCAGGTCATTCAAGTCCTTTAAAAGTCTTTAGAAGAGCTGTCAAAAACCAAGGTGAGCCATCCTGGCCCTTGTTTTTCAGATGCGAGCTCACGGCCCAGAGCCCAGGGGGCCTGAATGGAGTAAGTATGATGGCAGGAGTCACAGCCCTCTGTGTTAGATGCTTCACCCAAGTCAGCTACCAGGGAGACCTGCAGCCTGAGCTCCAGTGAGGACAAGGTCTGGATGGGAGAAAAGAGGCGAAGGCTCATGCTTTTCCGTCCTTCCAGCTCAACTCGACTGTAGACCTAGGAAAGCGTGCCATTGTGTGGAGAACAGACAGCCTCTTGCACAGACCAAGAAAGAACAGCTCCACAGGAACTCTGAGGAGGGACTTCTTTCAACCACCCTGGCAAAGAGGATAAGAGGCTGGACCGAAGAGGAGGATTTGCATCTCAGCTCTCTTGAGCGGATACAATTCCAGCAAAGCCTCCCGGAAGGACTCAGTTTTCTCTCCTCCCGTCACTGAGATACGGCCTGAGTTGCTACTTCTCCCCACTGTTTGCTACATGTTCTTCTCCACCAGGATAAGGCCTGGGCCTAGAATGGGAGACCTTTGGGGACAAGCAGAGGCTGCCACAAGGCCACCAAGCCTGGCCTCCAAGCCCCAGAATCCTTCCTAAGTTCTCAAGTCAGTGCCTGTTGTGGGTCAGCCCTGGTCCTTGGGCTCAGGTTTCTGTTCCCAACCTAATGGCAGGTTTATGCTGCTGCCAGATCTGACTACCAAGAGTTATTTGAGAGGGGGTTGGCTCTATATGCAGAAGCTAACATATCTCCATTGCTCAAGTAATTTGTACTAAATTAGATGTTTACAAAAGCAGCAGCATACAGCTCAGTGTTGAGATGCTTAGAGGAAAGGGGGGAGCCACATCCAGGAGTATGGCATATGGTCTCCTGAAGAAACTGCCTGACCTGGAAGCAGGGAGAGAAGCTTCTGGGGTTGGATCATTTAGGACTAAAATGAGACAGATAGAAGATGAGACTGGGTTCGTGTATATGACCCTGGAAAATTCAAAACCCACAGTTTTTAATATTGATTTTTGTTGTTGTTAATCCTCACCCAAGGATATTTTTTCCATTTATTTTTAGAGTAGAAGAGAGGGGGAGAGAGAGAGAGAGAGAAACATTGATGTAAGAGAGACCCATCGATTGGTTGACTCCCAAACGCGCTCTGACTGGGCCCAGAGATTGAACCTGCAACCCAGGTACGAGCCCTTGCCTGGGAATTGAACCCACAGCCCTTCACTGCGCAAGCCAATGCTCTAACCACTGAACGAACACACTGGCCAGGTCCAAAACCCACAGGTTTTTGTAAATATTTCTTACCCATACTCTCAGGACTGATCAGTATCATTATTCAGCCCAGCCAAAAGAAAGAAAAGAAAGAGAAAGCACATGACTCGGGCTAAGGACTGCATCTGAAGCAGCCAGGCCTAAGAAGATTAAAGCACATTAAGCACAGGGCCTCCTGCTTACTCTCCTGGCAAATCACTTTCTACATCAATGGCCTTGGGCTGCTGGATCTCGTGGACAGGGCACTTTGAGTAAAGACACGCTCTGGACTTTGAGAACTGACAGCTTCTTTTCTCCTGCCTCATCATCAGTCACAGGGACTAGAAGTCTACCGTCTTGTTCCCTGACCTTTACAGATCAAGGGGATGCCTGTCTCTCTGGAGATGCAGCTTCTGGCTTTCCATGGGTGAGTGGTGAAAGACCATGGGCCAGGTCAGGCTGGCTGGATCCCTCGGCCTGGCAAAGCAGACCCCAGAGCTCTTCCACAACAGGATCGGGCCCATCTGGGATCACCTCTCCCTATTCCAGGACAGCAAGCTTCCTTGGTGGGGGTATGCTGCAGAGGGCCCAGGGGACATTGCCCGCAGCAAAAGGTAGAGTCCCCCGTCCACAGGAGTCCCAGGAAGCAGAAAAGCATCGAAAAGCAACCAGCTTCTTCTCTGTAGGCATCTAATGTTTTACCAAAGGAGAGGTCCCATAGTCCTCCCTGTCCAGCGTTGCAGAAGCCCCACCCCAGCCCCTGCTCAGGATCTCCCTTTGTAGTGTCCTAATCCATGGAGCCCTTTTATCAACCTAGTGAACTCAATTCTCTATCCTTTTCAAGCCCTTTCATCACTGTGACTGTCTGAAATTCTGCCAAGCACAAAAATTGCTGTCTGACTCTAATAAGGATAAGAGAAAATGTTTCAGTCTTTTCTTGGCAGCCCAAAACTGAGATCAGTGCTTTTCCCAAGAACTCCCCCCTCCCCCCACCAAGAGAAGCTGGAGTTACATATATGCTCCTCTGAAAACCATCTGCCCTAGGCCTGTTTTTCACCCAACTGTCCTCTTTTTAAGGACAGGGACCTCTGGATGACACAATGAAGCTGCAGCAACAGAGGGTCAGCTGAGACAGTAGCTATAGCTATGATGTCTCTAGGTCTGCTCCGTGGCTTCCTGTGCTAAGACCAGCCTTCCCCAACAGATCCAGGCTCTACACTTTTGAGCAATGATCGCTTTGGATCCCAGGGCTGGAGCAGCTCCCTCACTCCTAGGTACTGACCCACTCTCAAGTGCTCTTCTTCCTTCGAGGACAGCCACAGCCAAAGCCATGAGCACATTGCCTCTTCCTGCCCTCAGCCCGAGTGACCGGGGCTGCAGGGCTGACAGTGGCCTTTCTGGCCCTGGTGCTCCCTGTGGGATGTCACCCTGGCCTTGTTTGAGTGGCCAACTCTGGGGGTTCCCCCATTCCTATCACCAATATGGGAAGCACAGAATCAAACTGCCTGGGAAGAGGACACCTCATGGGGGGTAAGCCCAGGTTTGTGCCTGGGCCTCGTAGGCCAAAGCACAACCTCAACCACTGCAGGTCTCACAGCTTTAGTAAGAGTGATGCCAGGAAGCCCTAAAGCCAAGAGGGAAGCTCAGCAGAAGCTGTCTGGCAGGGCCCCAGACCAGCCCTGACCACCCCAGAGCCAAGAGTAACCTCCAGGTAGGACTGGTAGCAGGCTCTAGTGGCCCTGCAAGCATGTCCTCTTCCAACCAGCAGAGTAAAGGCGCTATGAGGCAGAACAACCTTGATGCCACAATTTCAGGACATCCTGGCAGCACCTGTAACCGCACCCCGTTCACCTCTATTACAGTGGAATAACATTGCTACTTTCTCCAGGCCATTTAGTTTGAATTTGCCCAGGACCTCTTTCTGGGCTCTTGCCTGCAGCCTAGACAATAGAGATCCCCCTGAGTGGAGGATACTAATGCACATGCCTGGACTGGGCACTTTCCCTGCTGTTGCTTTTCTGCTGCCACTGCTTTTGGCAACCTTCAAAAACAGCTTATAGAATTTCCACTCGACCCAACTAGCACTAAGGAAAACCTTGTTCCCTCTGGGCCACATGCCCTGATGACCCAGATCATGGAGACGGTGAAAGGTCTGGTCTGGGCCACTAAGAAGCCTAATCACAGTGTGTACAGAATGGGTTGGTGTGTCCACGGATATGAACAAGGTATAAGTATCAAGGCCTTTCCATATCTTAGCCTCCTTTAAAAGATGGCCGATGCTGTCTCTCAGCCAAATTCAGGCTTGTGAGGTGGGTTCTGAGAGCACTCGAGTAACAGTGGGGGATCCTATGTCCTGTGGTCCTTCATGCCCTTCCTATGTGCTTCTCTGAGGAAGGTAACTTGACAGTAGCTGAGGGGAACATCCCCAAGCCCTGTCTCCGCATCATCCCAGCTGCATGCTCCTCCCCACGCTCAGCTTTCACTCTAGAAGGAGCTGATGCTCCAGGGGGTGAACACAGTGGAAATCATAATAAAGAGATTGTGATGCTATGTCAGCTTCCTGTTTCCTATTGTTTGGGGCATCTGGTGAGTTTCTGTGTGATTTCCTATCATTGGCCAATTCCTGAGTCTGAGTCTAAGACGGGAGCAGCTATAGCCTCCAAGAACACAATACACCATGGCTCTCTTTCTAAAGCTTTCTTGGTACTGACCTTCCCAAGAACTAAGTGATGTGTGGGAGTGGGAGGAGGCAAGGGTTCCATCACCAACACAGAGGGGATATGGAGGCACTGAAGAGGCCAGAGTTTTTGGAGAAACTGAGGAAGAGGTAAGTCTTCTAAGCCTGTCTGCTTTGTACTGTCCCATCCTTCCCATCAAGGGCCCATTTTAAACACTTTTCTCTTCCCAGTTCCTGCTGAGCTACAAGTAGGGAAGCTAGTTGGCTGTGTTTTCTCCTGGTCTTCTGGGCCCTCCTTGGTCTGAGAGTTTCTTACCCATTCTTACTAGTTGTTTTAATGTGACATAATAGGAGAAACTTTCAGAGGACAATGGAATCCCCACTCATCTCTTTACCCGGTAAGAACACAACCAGTACCTGTAGCAGGAAAGCATCTCCAGTCTGTGGCTCAGGGGCAGGTTCTCTGCCTCCAAGCCAAATACAAATAATTGTTAACATTTTTATGCACTGGGAAGTTCTAAGCACTTTGCATAAAGTAATTCATCTTCAAAACAACCCTAGAGACTTGTATTACAGATGAGAAAAGTGAGGAACAGTGATGCTGAAAGCTGCTCAAGGTTATACAGTCACGCAGCTAGGAAGCAGGGGAACCAGGTAGTCGGGCTTCAGTACCCATGTTCTTCACCTGCCCACAGTTCCAGGCAGAGCTGGGGTACAGCCAATGGCCTCTGCCTGAAGTACACCTCAACAAACAGCTGCTGTGTGGTCCAGCACCTCCCCTTCCTACCTGCTGGGAACAGACAGATACAAGTAGCCAGGCCCATAGCCACGTCACAGGATTTCTTACCACCTGCACAGCTCAACCCATTCACTCACGGGTTCCCATACCTCTCCTCCCTGGAGTTTCCCATGGAGGTCCGTCCAGCTCAGAGACAGCTTAATAACATCTCACAGGGCCCTTCTCCTTTCTCCGGGCTCAGGGAAGCAAAGCATTGGGACAGAAGAAGGCACGAAAGCTGGGCCTCGGTGGACACCCAGATGACAGGATTTCCCTACCCTCTCTCCGGCAGCCCTGACTGGAACTTCAGACCCTCAGAACCCTCCTACCAACCGCCCACATGTTCCTAGGGCTGGCTGGAGCCTTGGTTCCACACGAACTCCCACCCACCCGGCCTGCATTGACTCAAGTGCACTCCTCTTTCTCTCTAGGGCAGTGGTCGGCAAACTCATTAGTCAACAGAGCCAAATATCAACAGTACAACGATTGAAATTTCTTTTGAGAGCCAAATTTTTTAAACTTAAACTATATAGGTAGGTACATTGTTATTAACTTAATTAGGGTACTCCTAAGCTGGCCTTTGCTAAAAACGTCCTCAATCTGATTGAGGTAAGTGCGCTGAGGTCAACCCCTTCCAACTCTCCCATCCACGCTCGTCTTGTATACTTGTTCCATCTCCTTTCCGAAAACTGACTTCTGCACATGGGCCATAAAGTTTCAATCGCACTGTACGTGCGCGCCCGCACGTGGTATTTTGTGGAAGAGCCACACTCAAGGGGCCAAAGAGCCACATGTGGCTCATGAGCCGCGGTTTGCCGACCACTGCTCTAGGGGAAGTCATTCCCCCAAGGGAAACAGCAGCTGCTAAATTTGCTAAACATGGAGTAATGTTCTCTGTCCCACCGCACCCAAAGAGTTACTTGAAGTTTGACATTGCTAAACCTCAGTTTCCTCATCTGTAAACATCTAGAAAATGGTCTCTCTTCTGTCTGCCTCCCAGGCTGATAGTTGAGTGAGGATAGAATGAGTTAGATAAGAGGAAAAGGCTTCAATCACTGCAAGGCACTGAGTGAGCAGCATGGATTTGTGGCCCCATCTGAAGGCTATTGTGTATATCATTTTCCTACCCACCCACAGGCATGGCTCGGGGTATGACCATGGCCTCTGTCCACAGTGCTGAAGTCACAGCCAAGCCAGCTGGAACTCTTTAGTCCCCCTTTTTTTTCTTTTGTGATATACTAATTTATTCATAAATAAATTTAATTTACAGTCTTACATGTTAACATTTATCAAAAACAAAAATATAGAATACTTCACAAATTTGTGTGTCATCCTTACACAGGGGCCATCTCAATTTTAGTAGATGTGCTGCCAAAGTGAGCACTTCGGTTCCTCCTTGTCCCACCTTTAAGTAAGCATCACGGTGAGATTTCCAAGCCCAGGGATTTCCCTGAAACTCAAAATGTATTGCCAAAATGTTTTTTTTATTTCATTTGTTTCAAGTATGTTTTTAAAGTCAATATAACACTCCTTTCAAAATTATAACCGGTACAAATGGGCAAGATGTGATTTAGCAGCTCAGAGAGAAAAGATGTTGCAGTCTTCACTTGGTATGGGTGAACAGTATGAGTGGCTACAATAAGACTGATATAACCTGAGGCTACATGGAACAGAGTCCGAGTCAGAGGAGAGAGCAGGCTGGCTTACTTGTACACTGCACTGGCATGCAAGAAAAAAAAATCTAAAAGCTAAATCAGGCTCCACAAACTGAAACCCAGACAGGGGAGCATGGTCTTAGTGCCTGGAACGGAACAAAGCAGCAGAGGAACCCATGAAGGCCTGAGGGGTGTTCAGCCTGGAGAGGAACAGACGTGAGGGATGCAGAGGCTGATACCTGGCAGATGGGACCTATCAGGGCAATGTGACCTCAAACACAGAGCTAAGACCAAAGATGGAGTAGAGGCAGATTTCTGCTCAGTGGGACTAAACGCTAATTGTGTATCAGCGAGGGCAGTGAAGCTGTGTGAGCATATCAAAGAAGTGTTAGTTGGGGAGGAGGATGCCAACCAGGTATCCAGTATTCTTGTAAGTACCTTCTGGTGAGTGTCCAGCCCTGAGCCCAGCTGAGCTGTAGGGAGATCCATGATTGTACAAACCTACATGACCCCCAAAGCATCAGCATAACTGAGTTAGGAACTTTAATTTATTTAGTTCAACCTTTACCAGCGGTTCTCAACCTGTGGGTCGTGACCTCTTTGGCGGTCGAACGACCCTTTCACAGGGTTCGCCTAGGACCATCCTGCATATCAGATATTTACATTACGATTCATAACAGTAGCAACATTACAGTTATGAAGTAGCAACGAAAATAATTTTATGGTTGGGTCACAACATGAGGAACTGTATTTAAAGGGCCAGAAGGTTGAGAACCACTGCAAGAACCTGATGTTGCACGCCCTCTGCTGGTCATTCCTTGCACTGTCCTCTCACCCAAGGCAAGAAATGACCCCTTGAGCTTATGGTACAGGTCAGTGTAGATTCAGAACATGCAGGGAGATGCCAGACAAGTACCAGAGCGTTAGATCGCTGGTCATTGTTCAATCAAAGTACAGGATCAGAACTGAATCTTCGGATGAGTTCGAAAATCTGTATCTACATGAGGGCTCATTCATATCTAGGAGGAGGGCTCACACTGAGGCTGGGTTTGGCAAACTGTCTGGTTCAGGACTAAGACTAAGGCCAAAATTAGGACTCAGTGTGGGACTGAAGTCTAGGCTCAGGTGTCAGCATGAAGTATGTATCCAGGTGAGATGCTATGGGTCTGACCTCAGGAAGAAGTCAGTCTGCATCCAAGGTAACAGGATCAATGTAGCGTTCCTGTTCCAGGTGGAAGCATCAGGTGATAAGCACCAGCACCGGAAAACGCAGCACAGATATTGCCAGGGAATAAATATAAAGTATGGGGGACAGAATGAGGTAGTCACTAATTTCTAAAGGCCTCCCAACCTTAAAGATAGTAATGGGCAAGCTAGAGCCCCCTCTCTCCTCAGAAGGTAAGTCTCAGTATTCTAGTTCCTATTAAAGCCCCCTACCAACCCTAGTACTGTCACATACAAATCATAAGTACAATCTGGGGACCGGAGAAGTCAAAGGGCTAGTCCTGTCACTGCAGAGAGCTGGCAGCTGTGGGGGTAGTCTTCCTTTCCCCCAGGGTTCTGTTTCTACTGGCAACAGTGCCTGGCAGCCTCCCACACCCAGATCTTAGCAACCAAGGGAGCCCCTGGCAACTGCTGCCATGGTAACAAGACAGGGAACTGAGCATGGGATGGAGGGGGAGCACTTCCCCTGAAGCTTTTAGGATATGTGCAAGATAGGGGGCTCCCCCTCCCATACACAGTCTGGGACGGAACATGTGCTCCTGTCTACCTCCCCATTGGCACCCACCCCCACGTGTGCCCCCAGGTTTCCGGTTCCTTCAGGGTGAGGAAATGAGGAACACCTAGGATTATGACATCCCATGGGGAGGGAGGGTAAATGGGGTGCTTGGAACTGACAAGATCACAGATGCATGCATACACCAGCAGACACGATGTCAGTGTGTCAACAGCCATGAAGCCACACTTCACTCTTTGTCATACAGACACAGGCTTACACAGTCATTTCATCACACGTGCACACTAACACAAATCACACACCTACAGCAAATAACACAGAGTCAGGCACACTACCACACAAAACTAATTGCACACACACACTCTTGCTCACAAATTGCATTACAGATATAACAGTACAAATAACTCCCAACCAGACAACCATTCACAGATGCACTCACACACCCAGATATCTGTGAACGTTCAGGCTAACAGTTAATTTTGTGAGGATTATTTATTTGCCAGGCTCAGAACTAGGTGCATCATGTGTTACCTTAATTAACCCTCACAATAATCCCATGAGGTACTGCTGTTGTCCATCCCCATGTTACAAAGAAGAAAATGAGGCACAGATGTGGCAAGTAACCTCACGAGGCCCACCATCTGTCTCCAGAGCTTCCATTTTTCTGCCCTAGGCCTCACCCTGACTCCTCACACACACACGCTTGACACACCGGGGCCATAGGGAACCCAGCAGACAATGGAGTCCGTGCCACCAATACCTGAACGCACAGCCCTGAACCCTCAGAGCGCTAAGCCTACACGTTAGCATTCACAGGGACCAGGTTAAGGGCCGGTGACTAAATGTTCTGCCTCCGTGTTGGCACAGGCAAGGCTGGAGGAGGCAAAATACACAACTGGAATAGGAGGAAACAGAACCACCCACAAACCAGGCCCCCAAGAGTCTGGAGTTAGGGGAGTGAGAGCCTCCAGAGCTAAGGAGACAGCACCAGTCCTGGCTCCCTTATCCTGCTTTGCCCATCTCCATGTCACACTATTCCATTCCCTCATCACCCCACCCCGCTCCCTGCCTCAGTCTTCTCACTCCATCTCTCCCATCCCTTTGCTGCTCACCCCATCTCCCCTCCCTTCTATTCCTTGTTCCCCTTCTCATCTTCTCTTCTCCTACCTATCTCCCCTCCCCTCCTTTCCTCACCCCCTCATCCTATCTTCCCTCCCTTCTCTCCTTATCCCCCAAACCCCACTTCTTCTCCATCCCCCTCCCCTTACCCCACTTCCTGTCCTTTCTTCAGGACCTCACAGTTCTTTACACCTGGACACCCATAGTGAGTACCAGAAAGAAGACAGGGAGTGGAGACTGCGGTCCCCTCGGCCTCTCCTGCTCTGCTCTGTAGCCTGGGGACTGATGCTCTACCAGCCTCAGTTTCCAGCTCTATCCAGTTTGCACGACCTCATGGGTGTCCACACTCTGTCTCTGAAAAAAACGGCCAAGAAAGAGAGGTGAGAGCTTCTGCCCTGGCCCTTCCTGTCCTCAAACCCTCCAAGAACTCCTTCTCCCTCTCACCCCGAGGTACCTCCTCCCCATCCCCCGCCACCTCCGCCCCCTTCTCTGTAGCACAGATGGGCCTGGGAGACAGTGACGTGGGCGCCAGGCACCGTGTCTGCTCGAGCGTCGGCTTCCGCTGGTGACCGCCTCCGCAGCCCTGCCTGCTCTGAACAGCGGGGACACCGGGCTGCGATTTAATGGAGAATGGGGGTGGGGTGGGACCGAAATGTACGATTCCGAGGGTGTTCATAAAGGAGATCAAGTGGAACTCGGATGAAGGGCTAAGGCGGGGCGCTAGGATAGGAGAGATCATAGGAGCAGAAAGAATTAGGAATAGGATAAGCCAGGAGATCTTGGGGGGGGGGGGGGACTGGAGATCACATGGGGTCAAGAAGAGGGAAAAGTAAGGGTGGGGTGTAAAATGTAGGACTTCAAAGGGAAAGTGGGGTGAAAGATCATAGAGAGAACTCTAATAGGGGCTGGGGGCTGCTCGTGAGGCAGCTGGGATGCGGGCTTATACCGAGAAGAGAAGGGGACTCGGAAAGGGAATCAGGGGGCGCTAGACCTGGGGGAACCGCCAGGTTGCCAAGGCGAGAGCAGAAGGGCCCTCAAACTCTGCGTGTCCGCCGGGGCCTGTTGTGAAATCCAGGCCTGTTTGAAAGGTCACGTCAGGTAACGCGAAATCAGGTCGAAGACAGATCACAGTTGGGTAGAAAACAGGTTAAGAAGGGGCGACCTTTTGACTCTACTCCAGAGACTACACCTCCCAGAGTGCACTATTCTCTCTCCTGCCGTCCAAAATGATGAGGGGGAAATGCCCAGGGTCACCGCCCATGGTGGGCGCGCTTTTCCTTTAAGGCTACCTTTGACATTGCACGGGTTCCAGAAGGTTCTCCCGGGATTCCAGCTGTGGCCAGTACGTCCCACCTTCCCAAACCGGAGATTGGACTAATATAGCGGCGCACCCCACCTCCCGGCTCGGGTCTGAGCCCCACAGACCAACCAATAAAATCAAAGGGCGCGTGGAGTTGCCACCCTCTGGGCCCTTCACCAATGACAGGGAGCGATCGTGAAGAGGCGTGGTTGACGGATCCCCGAGCGCACCAATCAGAGCCCCACCAATCGCTGCCAGGAGTGTGTGCGCGTGTGGCCGGGTGACAGGGGTGGAGAATGGGCGGCTATCGCCCAGCCACTCGTAGAAAACTGTCCAATTACAACAGAGGTTTGAGCTGAGTGACGGGCAGACGGCGCAATGGGAAGCGTGGAGGCGGAGCCGTGGGGGCGGGTTCCCGGGCCCGCTGTCTGCGGCCGGCGGGCAGGCGACTCCTGTCCCGAGTGGAGGCTGCGGAGCCGGAGCCGGGGGAGGGGGCAGTGGCTGTCGGACGGACCGCGGAGGCGCCCGCAGCTCCTCACCGGTGAGGGCGCCGATCTAGGACTCGGGGATCGTGGGCGTGTGGGCGTCGCGAAGTCAGGGGTCCTGGTGTCCGGGGGTTGGGACACTGAGGGCCCATCGGCTCTTCTGCGGTAGGGCGGCGGGGACTCAGGCTCTGCCAGGTGCTCGTTGTCCGCGACCCTCTTCCAGGGGACGGCCAGCGTCTGAGCCGGGGGAGGGTCGGGCCAGGTCGGATTGGGTTCCGCCGGGGAGGAGGCGTTTCTGAGCCGGCCCAGCCACCCAGCACCGGTGACATCACCGACCACCCTCCCCCGCCCGAGCCCCCTCCTCTCTCCCCCTCTCTGCTCGCCGCGCCTTTTGTCCTGGCGGGGTCGGCTCTGCCCCGCCCCTCCCCGCCCATCTGCGAGGGAGGAGACTCCCCGTCAGTGACTTCATTGAGTAGGTTCTGGGGGATTGGGGTCGGGTCCTCCCCGACAGAGAGGCAGAGGAACTTAGTGCTTCTCGGGCCCTCACAGACAATCACACCTGTCACAGGTACACACGCTGCCACTCACACGCACGCTCGCACTGCCAGCCTTCCTGCCACACGGTCACACAGCCATTCACAAGCAGCCAGACATTGCCGCCCTTAAGAGCTGGTGGCCACTGGACCCCATCCCTTCACTCTCCACGCCTGGGCATCAGGTCCAGCTCCAGCTCCTGTTGCACGGGACAGGCCTTGCTGGGTAAGTGCCTCTGAGGACCCGAGGAGGTGACTGCCAGAGCTGCAGCTTTGCAAGCAGGCTCCCGCGGAGCGAGCAGAGGTGAGGGGCTGGGCTGGGCATGTTTAAGCGCACAGTGCTCTCCTGCCCATCCCCAGCAGCATCCCCACTGCAGGCCCGAGGAGCTTTCCGGAGCTTCCCACACTTCTGGGGAGAAGACTTCTTAGCCAGCTTGATGTTTAAAATTCAGCTGGAGCCCTTAAAACTTCGAGCGTGGACGCTGAATGGGTTTGTAAAGTTTCGGTAAGTCCCTCCGGAGAATGGCACTCATGCCCGTACCAAGTCAAATCCTCCACATCACATCCCCCTCCATCGCCTCCTCGCTTCCTCCATTTCATCCTCGTCTCCTTCCCATTACATGTAAGTGCCTTCTACCGCACCCCTACATTTGAATGAAGTGTACACCTTATCATTCATCTCAAACCCTCCAGGCATCCATTTATTTTCCCCAAACATCTCCAGTATTTTAATTCTCTGCATCTCTCTTTCAACCCCCTGGTAACCCATTTTCTACCGCAGCCACTGCCACTGGTCACCCTTTATCCCCCTCCATCAGTACTTCATTTTCTGTATCAGCCATCTCCCCTCCCTATACCAGTCCCCCTTGCCATTTCTCCTCGTTTTTCATTCCCGTTTTTCATTCCCGCCTCAGCATTAACATCCTTTCTTCTTCTCCATCAAAAGCAGTGCCATGCCATGGGGCTCCTTTGTCATTCCAACACGCGGCTTTTGGGTAGGGGGAGGGAGGGAGAAAAGGGCAGTTCTTGAAAGAGATCACCCTGTGTCTGTGGAGGCAAGAGAATTATAGATCTAGAACAGCTAGCAGGTGGGTGCCAGGGAGGAAGCTGGCCAGATGAAGAGGTAATGCAGGGACATCAAGAGGATGGTGGGAGAAGTGGCAAGTCTTTCATTTGCCCTCTGCCTGGAAGCTGCTATAGTTCCCTGGGGCACCCTGTTGGTGTGCTAGGATTCCTTCCCAGTCCCTGGGGAAAGAAGGTGTGGGCCAAGGCAGAGATGGCAGACCACCCCCAGCTCCCGCTCAAATGGCTTTTACTGCTGCTTCCGAAAATGGCTGCCCTCCCCCAGCTGCTCTTTCTTCTCTGCCTCCTCCAACCCCCGCCTCCCCCACCAGCCGTGACATACTGATACGGGGGAGGAGGGGAGTACCCACCTTTTGGGAGCCTTCTCTTTGTCAGAGTGAGGTGACTCCCAGAACCATGAGTCAACCCAGCCACCTGCAACAGGCCCTGTGGGGGCAGGAGCTAGGGCCATGGTCCCTACTACCTACCTGGAGTCTTGAGGCCTCCTCTTACCCATTACAGCCCTCACTCCTGCCAGGAAACCCTGTACCCCTCGCTGAAGTAGTCAGAGGCAGAAAAGCAGGCCTTAGCTGTGGCTGCCAGCCCAGGACATTGCTAGAGAGACTCCGGTTCTCCGGGCTTTGGTATGGGTTGGTCAAATCTCAGAAGGGCTGGAGAATGGCTTCTGGCCATTCTCCCAAAAAGCTTTAGATACAGGAATGTCCCCTTCCCTGCATATTCACCACAGGGACATTGGTGGAGGGAGATTGGCATGGAAGAATTGGAGCCTCATGTTTCTCCCTCATATAACAAATGCCCCTGCATCCAGCTTAGAAGGGACTATCAGAGGAGTGTGGGCCAGATCCTAAACCACTGGGCAGGTGAGAGAGAGGGTAGGTATTAAGGAAATGGTGGTTAGTGCCCAATTGCCTCCTAACAACTAAGGTTTAAAAAGGCCCTATCACCAGGGTGCTTTTGTTCACTAACATTAGTGCTTAGGCGGCACAGACATGTCTTCACACACATTTTGTGTGTAGATACTGGGAGATGAGTAAAGGGAACAGTTGCCCTGATTGGGGGAAGGACAGTGATCATCCCCCTACTAATGAGGGAGTTAGAAATGGCAGTTTCCAAAGGCTGTGAGTCATCCTCTGATCTGAGTCACATGTGAGGCTTAGCATAGTCTGGGGATCGAGAGCAGGGGTGCCTGGGGTCTCCAATGCAGAGAGAACTCCAGGCACCCACACCCTGACTCAGCCCCATTGGCCAGGGCAGCTGGCTGAAGATCTAGGCCTGTCCCCAGTCCCAGGCCACTGCCCCAGCTGCCCTTAGCCTGGGCACCATGCCTGAGGCATGGCGTAGGAGACCACGATACTCAGGTGACCTCACCCCGTACATTGATCTTCACCAGCTTCTGTGCGTGGCTTTGTCAGTCCATGGTGCCACCTCACTCAGCAGGACCTTTCAGGGGGCCTCAGTCCGGCCCAAGGATGTGGGCCTTAGCCTAGCTCCAAGAAGTGGGCCAGAGCCCCCCGCCTGCTGTTGGGAAAACCCAGGACCTGAGGAAAGAATCACAGAATCCTAGAATGTCCAAGCTGGAAGAGATCATCTAGTCCAAACCTTTCATTTTACTGATGGGGAGACAGAGGCCCACAGAAAAGTCACACTGTGACTTTTAGGGATTGCAGGATCATCAGGAGCAAGACTGGGGCAGAAGGGAATAGAGGCACCAAGGATTGGCCCTGGATTTCTTTCAGAAACAAGGAGACCAGTGCCGGTCCAGTGGCTGTGATGGGAAAGGATTATTACAAGATTCTTGGGATCCCATCGGGAGCCAATGAGGATGAGATCAAGAAAGCATATCGGAAGATGGCCTTGAAGTACCACCCAGACAAGAACAAAGAACCCAATGCTGAGGAGAAGTTTAAGGAAATTGCAGAGGCCTATGATGTGCTGAGTGACCCTAAGAAACGAGGCCTGTATGACCAGTATGGGGAGGAAGGTAAGAGAGCAGCGCTCCAGGCTGCTATTGGACCCCTGTCCTTGTCTGGGGTCCTAGGTGACCCAGTTCTCATAACCGGGAACTGGAGACTGAGTAGGGGGTGAGGGAGGCAAGTGTTCCTAACACTGACACCCAGAGGAAAGAAGAGACCACCCACTTCCCAGCCTCAGCTTACCATAGTTCCCCCCACCTCTCTCTGCCCCTCTCCCTGCTTAAGTTCAGGCCTGAGCGAGGTCTGAAGCTAGAACCAGAGGCCTTCCCCCTCCCACTCCCCTTTCCACTCCCCCTTCCCAGCCCTTATTAGTCCAGCCTGAAGTCCCTGCTGCTTCATTGGCTGATGAGGAAGGATAGGGAAAGGGAGTGTGTGCCTCTCTGAGGACAGAGCATTTACATTCATCAGCATAAAAGTTTGACCCTTAAGCAGCCTGGGAACTAACCAGTGGGGCGCTGAGCTGGAGACATGGTTGTTCCCTTCTCTGCCCACTTCAGGCCATCAGAACAGAGGCATGGCTTCGCCTCCCTGAGGAAGTGGCAGAGATCCAAGGGTGGAAGGGAAACTGCTGCTGGCATATTGCCCCCTCCCTGGGGTAGCTGGTGGCCACGCACAGGGTGGCAGGAAAGGCCCAAATAAAGCCTCTGAGAGGGCGGCCCCTCCCAGCACATCCCACGGGCATGATGTAGCAGCTAATTCTGGGCCTGCCCCTCAGGGCCGCCTGCCACCCGCCAGCCACAGGCACCTGTCAGGCTATATTAAGAGACATAGTCACAGCTGAGGACTCTCCTTCCCGGGAGAAACTGTCCTTCCTCCCTAACTGCATGCACCTTTCTTTCACATTCCCCTCCTTACTCTCCCCACTGTAGCCTCCAATTAGATAGGCTATCCATATGCACTGTGCCTGGTACAGAGTAGGCACTCAAAAGAATGTTCTTTTCCTCTCCTCCTCCTTGCTTTGTGTCCCATGCCATTATCTTCTGGCACCCCAGTCCTCCCAGCCCCCTCTCGTATGTCTCCATGCCACTAGTTCCTTCCATTTTTCCCTGCTCACCTACCAACTCCCAGATTCACCAGGCGTCTTGTGGGGGGGGGGGGGTACTTTCTCAGCTAAGAATTTGTTTTTCCTCTGGGATGGAGTAATGGGAGTAGAGGTGGGCAAAGAGGGTCGATTTGCAGGCACCATGCCACCATGTGACCTTTCTGGGAATTGCACTCATTCCTCCACTTGCCTCACCTTTGTTTAGGAAGGTGAGAGCTGGGAGAGAGCTGGAAACTTAACCCTCCTGCATGACCAAGCCTAAGTGAAGGGCATAGCTCAGCCCCTAGGCCCAGACACTGGGTTCTAAAGCAGATCTGCAACCCCGGAGGATGCAGCACAGCCTTAAGGAGACAGCCAGAGCCTGGGGAGGGAAAAGCAGCCTTGGAAATGGGGGTTATATTTCTGTCCGCCCTGCCTCCTCCCCATCAACCAGACAGAACAGTTGTGCACATAGACTCTGTACTCAGCCCTGGCTGGGGACAAGTTGTTCCCAGCTTGAAAAGGGGGTGGTAGTGGTACAGCAGGAATCCCCACAGAGAAATTACCCTTTCCTGTTGTCATTAGTCCAACCTCCCTCTTTTGCTGAGCTTTGCCAAGCTTCTTGAACTCACCTGATAATCACACCTCAACAGAGGGAAAGAACAGACCCTGCGTCTTAAGGGAGGGGTGAAAAGGCCGCTGCCACAAGTCTCTGAACGGCCTGCCACTTGGCCTCTCTAATGAAATCCAAATCTAATGAAATAAGAGGCTAATTTAGGCTCTGGCTTCCATAGCCAATTGAAATTCTAGATAAAAGGCCTTAAAAAAAGAGTCCCTTCCCGTAGCTTGGGCTCCACCCTAAGTCTACATGATCTAGATCACTTCTCAGTGTTAATACCCACCTCGCTCCTTCCCCTGTGCCCTACTGTCCCCATCCTCACCACTGCCATCCCCCCGTTAAGGCTGCCTCCTTAGACAGGACCTAACTCCAGCAAGAGCAGCTGGGGTCCCCACCCACAATGTGCCAGCTCATTCATGCATTTGGCTGCTCTGATATTAAGTGTGAGGGGTAAGGCTTGGTGTTATATAACTCCAGGGAGCTCCATTCCCATTGTCGTCTATGTCTGTCCAATGTGTGAATGGCACCCCCTGCAGTTGTGCAACACTGTGAGCCCTGACTGTGGGAACAAAGCATTTGAAAACTTTTTCTAAAGAAGTAGCTCCTCATCTCCAAGCCAATGAGCTTTCCTGCTTTGGGGAGCCCTCCTTATTTCCCATTTGGCAGGGAAAGAAGAAATTGCTAGAAGCAGAGTGAGAGTGGGCCTCCTCCTGGACCATATCCCCACTTGATTTAGGACAAGTCACTTACTAGCCCCTGTGTCATCAAATCTTGCCCACTTGCCTCATGCTCTGTGGGTCTTTGGAGAAAAGCAAAAATTTCAGAGCCAGATATGACTTGTAAGGTGACCCAGGCCAGCCACAAAGGTCTGAGACATCTTTGGGTCATGGTTACATGGGAGAGATTACAGGACTGGAAGTCACATCCTCCAGGACTTCTACTCTTAGCTTTTCCACCCATTGGGAAACTCAGCCTCTTTGAACCTCAGATGTGTTTTATTAAAAATATAATTAAGAGTAAAAATTAATCTTGCCAGAGAACTTTCTTACTGTATTAGGCCAGCCCTCTCTCTGGGAATTAAAGATTTCGTCTTTCTCTAGGTCCTTGAGTTGGGAGCTAGAGAGCAGGGAGAGGAGACTGGGGTGGGGCCCAGACCAGCCACACTGTCCCTAACTTCTCCTCCCTCCAGGCCTGAAGACTGGCGGTGGTTCGTCAGGTGGCTCCAGTGGCTCCTTTCACTACACCTTTCATGGGGACCCCCATGCCACCTTTGCCTCCTTCTTTGGTGGCTCCAACCCCTTCGATATCTTCTTTGCCAGCACTCGTTCCACTCGACCGTTCAGTGGTTTTGATCCAGATGACATGGATGTGGATGATGATGAGGACCCATTTGGCGCCTTCGGCCGCTTTGGCTTCAATGGGCTGAGTAGGGGTCCAAGGCGAGCCCCTGAACCACTGTACCCTCGGCGCAAGGTGCAGGACCCACCTGTGGTGCATGAGCTGAGGGTGTCCCTGGAGGAGATCTACCATGGCTCCACCAAGCGTATGAAGATCACGAGGCGGCGCCTCAACCCTGATGGGAGAACTGTGCGCACCGAGGACAAGATCCTGCACATTGTTATCAAGCGTGGCTGGAAGGAAGGCACCAAGATCACCTTCCCCAAAGAGGGTGATGCCACACCTGACAACATCCCTGCTGACATAGTCTTTGTGCTCAAAGACAAGCCCCATGCACACTTCCGCCGAGATGGTACCAACGTGCTCTACAGTGCCCTGATCAGCCTCAAGGAGGTGAGGCCTGGGTCAGGTTGTGTGTGTGATGAGGGGGGGGGTAACAGGGACATTCTTTCCCCATTTTAATCTTTTTCTCTCTTCCCAGTCACTCTACCCCACCTTTTCCTCACTATCTGCCTCATTTTCCCCAGGCACTGTGTGGCTGTACCGTGAACATTCCCACCATTGATGGCCGAGTGATCGCTTTGCCCTGCAATGATGTCATCAAGCCAGGCACCGTGAAGAGACTCCGTGGGGAGGGCCTTCCCTTCCCCAAGGTGCCCACCCAACGGGGCGACCTCATTGTTGAGTTCAAAGTTCGCTTCCCAGACCGATTAACACCACAGACACGACAGATCCTTAAGCAGCACCTGCCCTGTTCCTAGGCTCTGCCCCAGCCAGCCCAGAGTCTACCACAGCAATACCCCCACACTCGCCCCACCCAATGTGCACCCAACTTGATGTCCACTGGACACTGGCAACTTTTTTAAATGCAAAAAAAAAAGCCACTGTTTTTTTCAGGAAAATGTTCCTGTCCCTGACCCCTTTCAGAGCTGGGCTGCCTTGGGGGAGTGGGAGGGAGGTGGGGAGAACTAGCCCAGACCAGGGGTCAATTTTCATGTCACTAGCTTTGAATCCAGTTCCCACTCCAGTGACTGGAGAGTGACCTGAGTGCTACTTGAATATATAAAGATTCCTTGTCCACGCCTGTAAATAGCATACCCTCCTTCCCCGCTCAGCTTTGCTGACACCTCGCCTCTCCCTTCCCTCTGGCTTCCGCCTATGGGGGAGGAAGAGGGTGGAAAGGACACTGCTTTCCCACCCCAGCCCCACCCCCTGGTCCACAGTGTCCGAGGTTATCACACACATATTCACACACACAAAGCACTCGCCTAGAGCTGTCTGTGCCTCTCCCAGGTTGAGATAGAAAGGGAAGGTCCATAACCGGGCCATTGAGCACGAGACACTTTTCATCTGGGGCAGGGGGGTGAACGGGGCCCTCAGCAGCCTCCTGGACAGCTCCCCTGCCCAGACCCCACAGAGCTGAAAGTTCTGTCCTCCCTGTTGCTCTCAGGAGTGTGCAAGCATGGAGGGAGGGGAAGGGGGTCTGCTGTATTAAAGCTAAGAGGTGGGGGGCAGGATCCATCTCCCAGCCTTCATCAGGAAGGGAAAGGGCTTTGGGGTCAGGTGGCAGCTATTCCCCAGCAAGAGATTCAGGGTCACAGGTTTCTCCCCACACCTCTGAACTCAGGGCCTCGCCACCCCAAAACTTCCAAATCCCATTTTTGTGATATGTGTAACTACTTATTTCTTACCCTTCATGGAGGCTGTGTGGGAAATTTCCAGCCCTTTGATGCCTATGTGACTCCACCCCATTCCCAGAGTTGTGAAAGATCCAGTAGTGCAGGATCTAGGGTAAGACTGCTTCAGCAAGGTCCTGGGGTGGGGTCTTTAGGTTTTCTCACATTGACAAGCCCCTGAATGTTTTTATAGTAGTTTTTTTTTTGTATTTTTTGTAATGACAGTATTATGAAAAAAATAAAATATTTTAAAAATATGGCATCTGAGCCCCAGCTGGGTGGCTCAGTTGTTTGGAGCATCATCCTGTACACCAAAAAGGTTGTGGGTTCGATTCCTGGTTGGAGCACATACCTAGGTTGAGGTTTCATCCCCAGTTGATCACATAAGAGAGGCTCGATCTCCAATTGGAGCGCTTATGAGAGGCAACTGATCCTCTTGATGTTTCTCTCTCTCTCTCTCTCTCTCTCTCTCTCTCTCTCTCTCTCTCTCTTCCTCTCCCTCCCTCCCTCTCTCTCTCTGTCTTACTTTCTCAAATCAATAAAAACATCCTCAGGGAAGGATATCTATATATATAAAAGGCTAATATGCAAAGTGTCCCCTTGGGAGTTCGACCGGGAGACTGGGAGTTCGACCGCTTGAACCAGGGGGGCAGCACGGAACATGGCGGGCGACCAGTGGCAGCGGGGCACTGAGGGAGCGAGGGAAGGAGGAGGTGGGGAGGCAGGGAACCTGATTGGCCCTGATCACTGGCCAGGCCTAGGGACCCTACCTGTGCATGGACCCTACCTGACCAGAAGCAATGAACCTGGGCTGGAGGTGGGTGTGCAGTGCCACTCTCAACCTTCCTCCGGGGCCCTGGTCCCCTTTGAGAGGCCAAACAGGACTTCAGTATAAGGTGAAGCCGATTCCTTCCTTCCTCTAAGCCCAGACTCCCGGGATTTCTAAAACATACTCCACACAACAAAGACAGAAGATACCACTCACTATAAGAAGAAACAAATCTATTTGGAAAGAATAAATATCCTTTTTTATGAGAAACAGAGACTATCCTCTTTGAAGGATGTGCTATCACAAGAATGAAAAGATTTTCTCTATAGGAACTAAATTTTCCTTTGAGAGAAATTTCCCTCTTAGGAGGAGACAGAAGAGGACTTTCTGGATGACTAGAAAAGACATATCCCCACAGAAAGAGCCTGAGGCAGTGGGGAGGAGAGCTGGAGGTACCTGGGATCTTTGGTCCATGCTGGTGGGGTCTGGCTGGGAACACAGGCTCCCTGGGAGGCATGGACATCGTAGCTGATCCTCAAATCCCATAATTTTCCAGCGATGTGTGTCCTGGTCTCTGAGCCACCTGTCCTGCTGAGACAGGTCTGGTCCTCAGGGCCTGCGTGCTATGCTGACTGCAGGGTACACTTGTCACTTTCCTTGGATCTTGGTAGAGAGGAGCCCTGTAGTTGAAGGAATGCCTACTGTGGGCTCTGCCTGGGCCTAGACTTTGTCCTGGTGCTGATTTTCCTCTGCACCGAAGCCCTGATTCTTCCCCAGGATCCAGCCCATGATGACCATGCCCCAATGGGCTTCAGGGTCCCCAGTGCCATGAAGACAGCTCTGCCTTCACCTGGTCCTGGGCTCCACACAGAAGTTGACACTGAATAGGCTTTTCTGCCCTTGCCTTTTTCCCTGGGACAATGCCAGTGAAAATAGTTTCGTCCTTTTATTCAAGGTACTTTCAGAAGGAGCGTGCTCCTTCCAGTGCAGAAACCAAGGGCTCTTACTGACAAGGGTGTCTGCTAATCCCATGGCCTGGGCAGGGAGAGCCCCAATTCTACATCTCCTACTCAATGCTCTCCTATTTTGGATCTTCTAGTAGGGTTGTGCCTTTTTACTAGGGCTAAACTCTTGTCCTGGCTCTTCCCTGAGGCCTAAGGCTTTGGGATCCAGGTCTGTTGGGCCAGACACCTGCCTCTGGCCTCCATGTGAATACAAAGGATATAGGAAATTGTCATGTCCCTACTGGGCAATCTCTGAGATGGGACTATGAGACTTTAGAAGCCAAGCTATCTGAGGCCAGGGGCACTTCAATGAGAAAGACCTGAAGCTTGCTTTGCCTGCAATTTTAGGCTTACCCTTAAAGGTTACATGGAGGATTTATGGTTTTTTAATGCCTATGTCACCATACACATACATGGAGGGAGGAAGAGAGAAAGAGGAGGAGGGAGGAGGGAGATAGAAAGAGAGAGAGAGAAAGAGAGAGAGAGAGAGAGAGAGAGAGAGAGAGAGAGAAAGAGAGAGAGAGAGAGAGAGAGAGAGAGAGAGAGACCTGTATAAAAGTCAAGACAGTAAAGGAACTGGGGGAAAATTCTGGTTCAGCCAGGTCCTAAGAAGTGGGGTCTTTATTGGGTTTTCTCACTTTGACAAGCCCCTGAATCCTTTTATAGTAGGTGGTGTGTGTGTGTGTGTGACTTTGTAATGACAGTACTATGACAATCATCAGCTTATTTGTATGACCATAATATTTAAGGCTTGGCCATCCTGAATTTTGGGCAACCAGAAATTTGAGGGGTGGGGGGGAGACAGGGAGGATTTTTTGGTCACTGGAGCCCCTTGTCCACTCAGATAGCCATTTAGTTTCTGGGCATCCCCCAGACTTTCATAACATCTTCTGATTGTGGCTTAGAAGCTGGAGTCTTCTTAGACTTCACTTATCTCCCTGAACTCTCTGGCCCTTGAAAGAATCCCTAAATAATCTCCAACATCTTTTTCCTGAACTGGAAACTCCAAGAAGGTGCTGACCTCTGTGGTGATCCCCTTCAGACACTCCTCTCTCTGTTCTCTGCCTCTGGAGCACTGCTGGCGTCTGTTGGGACACAACTCCACTTTCATCGCTTGGGTCATGTCCAGAGTCTACCACAGCAATACCCCCACACTCGCCCCACCCAATGTGCACCCAACTTGATGTCCACTGGACACTGGAGCGACTCTGGACTGTCTCTCTTGTTCCTCATACACTCATACTCTATCACAATTTATCCCTTTTAATGGGTATGAAGAGCTAAAAACGTGTCTGCTCTTCTCCTTGGACTAAGGGTCTGCATGAGCCATGATTAACATCTCAGGGGCCTCTGGCCTTTCTTGCTCAAAGCTGAAGGGGAAGGATGAGAACTTTCCAGGGTATGAACTGAATTTTTTTTGTAATCAGCTTGTCTTCTGACCTGCCTAAGGGTTTCTTTTGAAGACCATCCCTTAAACATGGGTGGCTGAGAGAGAAAGTAAACTGGGGAAGGAGCTATGATTAGGTCTCTATCAACTTAACAGTTTTATGTATGCAAGGACCTTGAAAGGTAAGCTCTACCTCTGCCACACTCAAAACCATATAATCTAGGCTTCCTGGTGCTTGTCAATCTAATGCCTGCATTAAGGAAGGAAAGCTTCCAAGAGGTGTTCAGGCAGTGTTCCTGATTAATGAAGGGTACTACATTTCCAGTTTCCACGGACTTCCCAGAAGGGGGCAATGTAGAGTTGGCAGGAAGCCGTGAACACACATTTCTAGAGGTCCCACTTTGATCCATCTGCCCCAGCTTCTTGCCCAAGTAAGTCTTTAGGGTATTTTTCAGTTGCTTCAAGTCTAGGTTCTTTTTTTGAAAACATTGACAAGTCATTTCCTGACCCATTCCCTGCATGACTCGAAGTCACTTTTTATCTCCTCTGAAGAATCAGCCCCTGAAACCTTTACTGGGCAACTTTCTGAGTTCCTTCATAGCTTACATTTGGAGCCCTTTCTCGGGCTCTGCCTCAGACCTTTCCCTAAGTCATTCTCTAACTGGAAATTTGCTGGGCCCTTCAGATAGAAACTTCCTGGATGTCACAATCCAATCTTTCTTAGATCCTTGCTGCTTTGGTACGTAAACACAACAGGCTTTACAAGTCTATGATTTTACTTAGCTAAGGTGTGTCTGTTAGTTACCCTGAGGCTGCATCAGTGCCAGAGTATCTTGGATCCTACAGGCCAGGACCCACTAGTGTTAAATGGGACTCTTTCAAAAGTAGAACTCTTCTTGTTCCAAATATTACTGCTTATAGGAAATTCTATGCGAAGAATGGAAACTGACACATAGACATGGACGGCCAGGCTGTACTGAAAAAAAGTAAAAACCCACAAATTTTCAATCTGCTTCTCTAACAGGTATTAAATTTCAGTTGCGGTTCCAGAAAAGGAATGGAGAAGAAGGTAGTAGGAATGGTAGCAAGAATGTGCCTGAGATAGGAGCTGGGAATGAAGCAGGGTTTGAGGCTAGGAAAGCAATGGGAAATCTTTAGCCTTCATTTAAACTAAGGGGCAGAGGATTGGGCGTTAGAGATTCCCCTGACAAAGCAAAGGGAGACTCCAGTGGGAAACAACCACCCAAAACAGGACAGTAGCTACAAGGGACTCACTGAGTAGAGAGGGAAGAACCTAGAAAAGCTGGCTTCATTATGTTGTAAATGGTCCCCCCTGGTTTAGGGATGTGAGAGTTGCTGAAGACTGTGCAGTTGCTCTGGTTTGTCTTCAGTGCTCTGTAATAGTCGCATTTCAGCAAGTGACTCTAAAATAGCCCTAGAAGAATGAAAACATACAAAATTATATACATCACCCAGCAAAGACTGGAAGACTCATCAGTTCCAATGATTTAATGAAACCTCTGTCCAGTCATTAACTGACCACTAAGTTAACCAAGCAGTGGCCACATACAACAAACAATATAGACTTTACAGAATTACTTCAGAAAAATCACTACGCAAACAACAATAACAACAAACTCTAGAAAATCTGAATTCTAGAGTTGCCACATTATATTATTAAAAATGTCCAATTTTCAACAAAAAGTACAAGATATGTAAAGAAATAAAATTTTTTAAAAAATGGCACACACACATACATGGGGAGGAAAACAGCAATCAATTAAAAGTGACCCCAAGGAAGCCCAGACATTGAACTTACTAGACAAAAACTTCAAACCAGCTATTTAAAATATGTTCAAAAAAGTAAAGAAAACTACGTCTAAAAAATACTAATGGGCCCTGGCCAGTGTGGCTCAGTTGGTTGGGCACTGTCCCCAGCACTGAAAGGTTGCAGGTTGGGTTCCCTGGTGAGAGTACATGCCTGGGTTGTGGGATCAATCCCCGGGTTGGGGCATCCAGGAGGTAGCCAATCGTTGATGTTTCGCTCTTGCATTGATATTTCTCTCTTCTCCCTTCCTCTCTCTCTACCAGGGTGACAGTAAGGATGGGGAAGAGAGACAGATTTGAGAAACAGCTGAGAAAATTAGCAAAAGTTGGTGACTGACTTCTTATGGGAAAGATGAAGAGCGAGCAGTGTAGATGGCTGCTGTGTTTCTTGCTTGGGTGACTCAATGATACTAATTACTTTGGGAGATACAACAGGAAGAGCAAATTGAGTCAAAAGAAGAAAATGCCCTAAGTTATGAAGATGTTAGGCCTGGGGTGCCTGTGGGAAATGGAGCTTAGGGATATTTAGCAAGAACTGGGATTTATGAGACAAGCTCATAGAAGTCAGTGCTGAAATAACTAACCACATAAATAGCTACCTCACTACTTCAGAGATCCTACTTCGGAGAGTAACACAGTCATTAAAAATTACATTTAGGAAGAGTTTATAATGTGTAGAAAAGGTTTATGCTAAATATTAACTGCTTTCCTACCTTACAAAAACCTATGTTTATTTAAGCAATGTAAAAATTTGAATAGTAACATCTGGAAAGAAATACATCAAAATGCTATGGAAATTATTTTGACTTTAGAAGTTTATGGGATTCCTCCTTATACTTTTTCAGATCTTCTAAATTCAATATATACTTTCATAATGGGAAAAACTATTTAAAACAGCAATATTTTCGCCAATCTCTAGTGGGACATGGCTAGTGTTTCTTTCTGTTAAACACAGGACCTGACACATAGTAGCCTGTCAATAAATGCAGTAAAATACCAATACCTGAGTGTGAAGGCATTTGAATTTCCCTCCCTTCTAGAAGGCGGAGGCCTGTCCTGTCTGCTAGAATGCCTCACCACAGTGGACCTCCACTCAATCACGAGCCTGCTTCTGCCCATCAGGACTCAGCCTCACCTCTGCCCACTGACACTGCCCTGAGGGGGCTAGGCTGGTTTTACACACACACACACACACACACACACCACACACACACACACACCCCAATCCCCAGCCTCTCAGCTCCTTCATCTGCTTTGAAACATCATCCCTTCTGTGGGAGCTGGCTCGGCAGGCAGTCTGAGAAACTGACCCCTCCCAGAGGGCGGTTCTGGGAGGTCTCACTGTCCTCTGACCAGTCGTGGCATTTTCAGGGTACTGGCTCGGGACAAGACATGTGTGCAAGCGGCAAGTGGAGGTGGGCCGCTGGCCAGGCCCTTAACTCAGCGTCCTTATGGAGAAGGAAAGGGAGGGGAGGGAAGAGGCGGGAGGAGTAAGGGAAGAAAGAAGGGAGAACGAGAGGGACTGGGAGGCGGAGGGAAAGCGAGTTGGGCAGTAAAAGGGGCTGAGGCCAGGCATCGACGCTCAGAAGCTCTGCCGCGGATCCTGGGCGCAGCCGCCCCACCCACAGCCCCCGCCAACCGAGGTGGGGGAGTCCCACAGCGGGACTGGCCCTAGGCATCTGAAAAGTCCCATCAAAATCTCGGCTGACCTTAACTGCCCACTTCCGGTACCAAGGAAGCCAAGGAGGCTGATTCGGGCGTCCAGAGGTGGTGCCTCCTGAGTTAGCCACCAGGAAGCCGGAGGAAGAGTCCCGCTGCAGGCCCTTCCCCGCAACAAAAATCCCGCCCATTTCTCATTCATTCGCCCAGAAGTTACTGAGCTCTAACCTGATACTAAACACCAGATGCTGGAGTTAACGCAGGGAACTGGGTAGACAAAGTTCCATCCCTCAGATAATTAAGACATAAGCTACAATCTAGTGTGGAAAGTACCGGTGGGGGAGGAGAGGGAGGATAAGGGCACCCAGCCCAGCTTGGGAGGGTCAAGGAAGGCCTCCCAGAGAGACAACTTTCATTGTGGCAGGAAATGGTTTCTGATTCCTCTGAAAAGTGGAGGTCTGGCACATCAGCTGGGGGGTAGGGGGGTGCGAGGAAAAGAGAAGTTGAGAAAAGTGAAGAAGGCTTGAATCGATTTTTTAGTAGAAAGGATTTTTTTAAAGGAATTATGTAAGCGCCACAGGCAGGGAGCTTTTCCTGTTTTGATTAACAATGTATTCCAAGTACTTAGACCAGTACCTAGCACACATCAGGCACTTAATAAATGGAACTCATGAATAAATGCTTTTCAAGTGATGCTTGGAGCTGATCATTAATTGCAGGCTGTGAGTTTATGGGGGCACAACTCACTCATGTGCGATTTTATCCAATAGCGCTGAGCCACTTCCTACAGGGCAGGTCTGGCAGAGGCAGAGAGTTGGGATGTTGCCAGGTAGAAATGATGGAAGGAGAATGAATTGAGAAGTGCTTGGGAGGTTGACCATGAAGTCATTGTGGAAAGGGAGGAAACGCAGGCAAGAGGTTGCTGACGGACTGGGAGAAAGTGGAAGGATCAGTGGAATGGATGTCCTGACAAGGTTGAAGAATTGTCATCTTTAGGACAAATCTGAAGGTTGAAGTCAGAGGATGGAATGTCAGACTGGAAGGCAAAGCAGTTCCTGATGATGAGGCTTCAGATATGACCACAGCTGGATTGGAGCAGAAGTAAAGGACTCTGAGATGAAAAGGTCTAGGAATTGAGAGTTTAGGTCATTGAATGGTCTATCCACACAGATGTTTGGGTCTCCCATAGATCCCCTCTTCAAGATCCCTGCTCTGGGCCCCATCCAGACTCTTCCCCAACCTTCAGAGGACCTGTATTCATACTTCAAGTTATGCCTTAAATCATAAAAGAATAATGATATAGCTCTGGGCCAGAAACCAAAATGGGGAAGTTAGGGAGGGCTGTAGTGGATATCTGTTTTGTCTTCTTTGTTTTATACCAGCATACACACACCTTTCTGGAAACAGTATGTCTATGTCCTCGGAAGGAACTACCACACTCCCACTCCTTCAGTCTCAGTCCATGTGCAGGTGGAGTGGTCTTCCCTCCACACCCTTATTCCAAGGGTATATGTGTGGCTCAGACCTGTCAGAAGAAGCAGTCTATTCCCCTGTGAGCAGTGTAATGAGTAGTTCAAGGATGGACACATACCAATTGAAACCCATAAGTCACGTGTTGTCAGAGTGACATCACATTTTTAGCATCAATGGTACTGCTACCACACAAAACCTGAGAGAAGTCAGCATAGAAGACAGAGAGCCAAGAAGTGGAAAGTGAGTCCTGCTGACATTGAATTGAGTCCCTGCATCAATCCTACTACCTGAAGCCAGCCTTACCCTGGACTTTTCAGTTATGTCATACATTCCTATTTTGTTTACACCTGTTGGATTTTACTTTCTGTCATTTATATCCAAATAATTCCTCACAGCCCTAGTTGGTTTGGCTCAGTGGATGGAGTGTCGGCCTGCGGACTGAAGCATCCTGGGTTGAATTCCGGTCAAAGGCACATGCCCAAGTTGTGGGCTGGATTCCCAGTAGGGGATGCGCAGGAGGCAACTGATCAATGATTCTCTCTCATCATTGATGTTTCAATCTTTCTCCCTCTCCCTTCCTCACTGAAATCAATATATATATATATTAAACACACACACACACACACAAAAAAAAACCCCAAAACCCCCAAGTGATTCCTCACAGTACAAGGGGGTTTCTCAATCCTTAGCTCTGCCTTCCAAACTCAATTTCCCTTACATGAAAGGGGAGAACAACACTCACTTCAAGGAGTTGTGGAGATTAAATGGGATGATAAGTGTATAAATTTGTTCCATAACACTGAGAAGTAAGAAACATCAAATTACTTAATTTTTCTAAAATTAAATCTGGCTCAAAACTCCCATTTACTAGAGTTCAAAGACATCCAATCCTATACAATAAAAGCCTAATATGTTAAGTGTCCGGTCAGCTGTTCAACCAATCAAAGCATAATATGCTAATGATATGCTAAGGCTGCTCAACTGCTCTCTCTGATGTGCACTGACCACCAGGGGGCAGGCGCTCCAACCCGTAGGTTAGCTTGCTGCTGGGGTCTGGCTGATTGGGACTGAGTGAGATGGGCTGGACATGCCCTGGAGCCCTCCCATGGTCCCTTCCTGGCTGGCCAACCTCCTGTGTTCTCCCCAGCCCCGATCATGCACTGGTGGGGTCCCTTGGCCTGGCCTGCACCCTCTCACAATCCGGGACCCCTCAGGGGATGTCGGAGAGCTGGTTTCCATCCGATGGCGGAATGACCAGTTGCTATGATGCGCATTGATCACCAGGAGGCAGACGCTCAATGCAGGAGCTGCCTCCTGGTGGTCAATGTGCTCCCACTGGGGGAGCGCTGCTCAGCCAGAAGCCAGGCTCACAGCTGGCAAATGCAGCTGTGGTGGCAGGAGCCTTTCCTGCCTCCATGGCAGTGCTAAGGATGTCCGACTGCCTGCTCCCGGGGAGCAGGCCTAAGCCATCAGTTGGACATCCCCCGAGGGCTCCTGGACTGTAAGAGGGTGCAGGCTGGGCTGAGGGACCCCCCACCCCGAGTGCACAAATTTCATGCACTGGGCCTCTAGTATTAATCATAATTGGGTCCTTTCCCCTCTTTAGTGTGGTATAAACTGACAAAAAATAAAGGAAAAGAAAATCACTTAGGAAAGCTCAGCTTGAGCCTGACATGGTTGCCCCCGGGATGTGCATTGTCTAAACCAGCGGTTCTCAACCTGTGGATCGCGACCCCTTTGGCGGTCGAACGACCCTTTCACGGGGGTCGCCTAAGACCATCCTGCATATCAGATATTTATATTACAATTCATAACAGTAGCAACATTACAGTTATGAAGTAGCAACGAAAATAATTTTATGGTTGGGTCACAACATGAGGAACTGTATTTAAAGGGCCAGAAGGTTGAGAACCACTGGTCTAAACACTTATGGTCCATTCAAAGGCAGGTGGCTCCACAGCATCTCTGTCAAGTTTGCATACCAGCATCTTTTGTTGCAGTTCCTAAGGTTATGTGTTAGATGTTTAGTACCCTAACTATTAAATCAGCTCTCCCCATTACAAGTCCTGATGCCTCCTAGTGAACCCATCACTACCCATCACTACATCTTTTTCCCCAAGTCCCTGGGCCCACTGCTATATTTGGGCAACTCCTCTTCTTTCAACCCAGCATCCTCCATCTTCTCCTTTTCAAGAATGCCCAACTAAATTAAATTCCCCTCCCACACAAGAGCCTGAATAAGATTGTAGACAAGGTGTCTTGCAACTTTAGTTTGGGACTAAAAAATAAATAATCCATTAACAATTCTATGAGATAAGAAACTTAGAATTCCTGTAATAGAAGAAAACAGTTACCTTTTTAAATATATATAAATATATATATATATAAATATATATATATATATATAAATATATTAATGATTTCAGAGAGGAAGGGAGGAGAGAGAGATTGAAACAGCAATGATGAGAGAGAATCATTGATTGGCTGCTTCCTTCATGCCCCCTAATGGGGATCAAACCCACAACCCAGGCATGTGCCCTTGACAAGAATCGAACCGGGACCCTTCAGTCCACAGGTTGATGCTCGATCCACAGAGCCAAACCAGCTAGGGCAACAGTTACCTTTTCATCCCACTGGCAAGACATAGGAGAAAGCAATCAATAACTGGTAAATTATCCTGCCATAGTGTAAATTAACTAGCACAGAATAAGATCCAGTATTGCCTTCTCTAAGCACTCAATCTTCTTCATCCAGAGGTAGCAGATGCAAATGCCGGGCAGGTAATACAAATGAGTAAAAAAATGAACAAACATAAGAAAACAAAACGATAAACAGCAACTAACCCTTAGCCTGGGCATTAACAATGAAACTATGATGAGAACCATGCTGAATTGGAGAGCACCTGTCCACTTCAAAGGGAGGGAGCAACTTCTACTTAACTCTAATGGTCTGTACTTGGTGGGAATGAGAGTCAGTATTGCCAGATTTTAAACTTGAAATATTATTATGTGCAATCTGTTACGTTTACAGTACTGGCTACTTATTCATTCAAGTTCTTAATAAAAACACTACTAGCTACATTGTCTGGGCCAAATGTTACATTTCAGTTGGTCATCTTTAAGACAAATGTTATATTTCAGTTGGTCATCTTTATGCTACATATATGCTGTCAGCTGACAAATTTACATCTTCTCCATAGACTGTTCTCCCAAGCTTCAGATCCAAGTATCCAATTGCCTCTTGCCTAGCTTTTCCTTGCCACAGGTATCTCAAATTCCAATGTTTAAAATGGAACCCATCAACCCCAAACACATGCTAAATTGGTTTCCAGGTCTGTGTTCCCTATCTCAATACAATGGCACTAATATATACCCAGTTTCCTCTCAGAAACCCTGGAGTTATTCTCAACTCCCGCTCCCTCCACCCCATCCCACTGGTAACAAAGTATAATGTCTTATCTGTGGAATTCTACTTGAACCCATTATTCTTCATTCCCACCATCACTGCCTTGGCTCAGGCCTCAACTTTTATTTTGCCTAAATTAAAGCAAGAGCTCCTTAACTAATCTCTTGCCTTCAATCTCTAATCTTTTTGCCCTCACTATAGCCAAAGCATTCTTTGCAAGACACAAGCTTGATGTTGTCACTTCCCTGCTCAAAACTTTTCAATGATTTACCATTACCTTCAGGATAAATTTCAACTCCTTAGACTGGTATTCAGGGCCCTTTGTGATCTTGTCTTTCCATGTCTACCTCCTACTGCTTCCTCAACCCCCACCGCATTGAAGTACCTTCAATTCCCTAACGGGACATTTTCCTATACCCTAGCACCTTTACACAGGCTCTTCCTACGGCTTGGACTATCCTTCCCTTGTTCCCTACACTCTCATTTTCTTGGTTCCTCAGACCAAGCATTAATCCTCTTCTGGGACATACCCCCTCTCCCCGCCCCCCACAGGCAACCCCTTTCTCCAGGCTGGTTAGATAACCTTTTCTGCTTCCATTGTGCATATCTTTATTTTATTGTCTACTAGGGGCCCAGTGCATGAATTTGTGCACCTTGAAAGGAACTGTGGGCTGCGAGGCTGCGGTGGGCACAGGGGCGGGTCTTGGCCCATCCTCCGCGCCCCCGCCCGGCCCCTCCCACTGCGGCCCCCAGTCCCCTGTCTGCTGGCAGCCCCACTCCCTCCGCCACCACTTGCAGCCGCAGACGCCTGCCATGTTTCACACGCACCCCCTTGTGGTCAGCACGTCATAGCAACTGGTTGTTCGGCCGCTCGGTCTATTTGCATATTAGGGTTTTATATATATAACTTGACTGATTTTTCCCACAGAAATAGGACTTACTTTAGAGCAGGGGTCCTCAAACTACGGCCTGCGGGCCACATGCGGCCCGCCAAAAACATTTATCCGGCCCGCCGGGTGTTTTTGCCGCCGCTGTGTGCATAGGAATTTGTTCATAGTTTTTTTTTTAAACTATAGTCCGGCCCTCCAACGGTCTGAGGGACAGTGAACTGGCCCTCTGTTTAAAAAGTTTGAGGACCCTTGCTTTAGAGACTCTGTCTTACTTCTATCTACTCGAGACTAAACACAATACCTGATTCAAACTAGGCACTCAATAAATATATGTTGAATTAATTAATCTAATCCAACTTAGGGTAGCAATGGAGAAAACTAAGAACTAGAAAACCCAGGTTATCCTCAATCTTAGTTCAGTACTCTTTCTACCAGACTAAGCTGGCCTTTGAGGCAGGTGATGTGAGAAAAAGAGGCATTAACTTGTACTCTGAAGGCAGAGACTGAGGGCTCTGAAAAGAAGAGTTGACATGGAACAGAGTGGTTGTTTTAGGGTAAAGAGGGGCAAATGAAGAAAAATGGTCAAGCTCAAAACCCCATTTTATTTATTTGTCATCCTTAACATGAATGCTTGCCAACAATATCGCAGGCAACCTAAAGTCAAATAAGACAGTTCACAGTTGACAAGAGATTAAAAAAAAAAAAGAGGGAGCAGACTCCATTTATTAAAGATGGAATGAGGCTTGTAATGGGAAACCTTAAAAGAAATAAAATTTTAATATAGCATGTACACTTTGTACAATCCTAAGCATATAAATGTGTACATTTAATTCTCAAAACAACCCTATGTGGTAATATTATTATTCCCATTTTACAGGTGAAAAAACTGAGGCACTGAAAGATTAAGTTTGACTGAGATTTCATGGGTAGGAAGTGACAGAGCTAGAATTTTCTAAAAAATATTTTTATTGATTTCAGAGGAAGAGAGAGATAGAAACATCAATGATGAGAATCATTGATTGGCCACCTCCTGCACGCCCCCTACTGGGGATTGAGCCCACAACCCAGGCATGTGCCCTTGACTGGAATCAAACCCGGGACCCTTCAATCCGACAGAGGCAGCTGATCGATGTTTCTCTCTCATCGATGTTTCTAGCTCTCTATCCCTCTCCCTTCCTCTCTGTAAAAAATCAATAAAATATATTTAAAAAAAAAAAAAAAAAGACAGCCCTAACCGGTTTGGCTCAGTGGATAGAGCGTTGGCCTGCGGACTCAAGGGTCCCAGGTTCGATTCCGGTCATGGGCATGTACCTTGGTTGCGGGCACATCCCCAGCGGGGAGTGTGCAGGAGACAGCTGATTGATGTTTCTCTCTCATCCATGTTTCTAACTCTCTCTCCCTCTCCCTTCCTCTCTGTAAAAAATCAATAAAATATATTTAAAAAAAAAAAAAAAGACAAAAGAGGATCACCCAGGTTTCAGTGTGAAGACTGAGTTGTTTCGTGGACACATTTTTTTTACCTTAAGTTCAGAGAGAAGGCTGTTATGCATGTGGGGGTTGGGAGTTCTTTGTTCTGTGACACAGTGATGACATCAAGATAAACTGCCACTAGGCTGAGAAAAATGGACTGGCTGCTAGAGGGCTTGCTTGGGGTTGAGGGGGACAAGGGGCTTCTCTGGGGCCAGCTGACCCATTCCCTCGCCTGCAGACACTGTGGCAGCAGTTGCCTCCAGAGTACAGGGAATATAGTGATACTATTCCTGTTCATGGTTTGGCAGATCCGGAAGTGGTGGCAACTTGGGAACTGGCGACATCTTCAGCCCTGGTACTCTGGAGACATCATGCAAGGCAAGGTGGGTGACATAGATGTGTAGAGGTCTAAATAACTATTGACGCCACATCTGAATTTTGGTGAGGAATCATTGACATGGATGTGAGCCCAAATAAGTGACTATAAGCCTTAAATGTGAGGCAGCGTGACTGACCACTGACACTAGATTTGAAGCCAGATCAGTGATGACTTACCCTAGATGTAGGATTATGTAAGAAATGACTTACCCTAGATGTAGGATTATGTAAGAAATGCTGATCTCCACCGGTGCGCTGGGTAATGGCCATTAACACTGGATGAGTAAATGACTGTTGACCACAGATGTGGGGCCAGTTGAGTAACTGTTCCTTCTGGATATGGAACAGAGACTGA
Organism: Myotis lucifugus; assembly: GCF_000147115.1. Taxonomy (NCBI): domain Eukaryota; kingdom Metazoa; phylum Chordata; class Mammalia; order Chiroptera; family Vespertilionidae; genus Myotis; species Myotis lucifugus. Next base: position 294,895 of record NW_005871294.1, on the reverse strand, counting down.
GAGCTTCATGATATACCTTTTGACTCTGAAAAGGTTGATAGTATTTTTCTCCATTTCCCAGGGCCTATCCCTTCTATACCATGTGGCTTTCTTTGGTCATTTGTGGAGGCAGAAGTCGGAGGAGGAAGAAGAGGAAGAAGAGGAGGAAGAGGAGGAGGAAGAGGAGAAAGAACAGGCGGTATCTCTGGGTCCATTGAAGCCAAATTTTCTTTCCAAAGAAGCTCCTATTGGACAGCAAGCCACCACAGCTCCATCCCAACCATCCTGTGATCCTGAGAGCCTCCACAAGGCCATAGAAACAACAGAGATAGTACTCAGACAGACCCCAAGCCCTCCTAGATCATTCCCCACCTTTCAGATCCTGACCAACCTGCCTGTGAGGCATAAGACATCAGGGAGTGATCTACAGCAGAGAAAAATCCAGCTCTTCTGGGGACTCCCTTCTCTGCACAGTGAGTCCTTGGAGGCCATCATCCTGAGTTCAGGTGACCCCTCTCCCCTGAAGTTACCTGTTGGTCCTTCTGTCTGCTTCAACGAGTTTTCCTTCCTGCATAGGTCCAACCTGCTGTTTCCCCAGTATTGCTCCCCAACCCAGCTTCCTACCCCTAAAGTCCATACTACAAAAGATCTGGAAGAGATGACCCCTAATCCTCAGCAACGTCCCTCTCCACTTTACCCTTCTGTCCCATCACCACCCCTCCATCTTAAGTGCTTTCCCATAGACCACAAAGGAGTCCATTCTGGTGCTCAGGCACATACAGAGTGGCTTCTGTGGCAGAGAGCGGCCCCTCAGGTCTCTGAGGATCAAGCCCTGCACGCGCAGCCTGAACTACAAAGAACCAGACCCTCAAATTTTCCCCCCTCATCTGAGGTCTGGCGGGGGAGGCCATGGGAACCTGGCTTCCCACAACACACCCCAGATCCACTCTCTGCCTCTCTGCTGTCTCCCTCTAACTTTCTGGGAGTCCCGACTAGGTTTGAGGCCCCATGGGGGACCATGGTGCAACAGGAGGACCCCAAAGCCTCTGAGACAGCAATGCTAGTTCCCAGCCCAACCCCAGCCTCTCTGCCAGAACTCCAGGGAGTCAGCCCTAAAGGAGACCTGTATGGAGCTGAGGACCACTGGGAAAACAGAAGACAAAATGAGAATCCTCAGATTTCTGAGCCTCCAATCCTGGTCCCTTTCCAATCTGTAGCCCCCATAACAGAGCCTCAAGGAACTAGACACCTGGAAATACCCCCTGGATGTGAGTCTCAGTGGAGAACCACAGGACATAAACAGAGTTCTCAAGCCTCTAAGCTCCCAATGCCAGCATCTTACCAATCTGATTCTCTGTCAGAACCCCAGAAAATCAGCTCTGAAGGACCACCTACATCTAAAGACTTCTGGGGAACCACAGAATACACACAGAAGCCTCCGGCCTCTGGGTATCTAATGCCAGCCCCCTGTCCTCCCTCAGACCTCCAGCAAGAACTCCAGAGAGGCAGTCCCCTGGGAGATTTATCTGGATACAAGCCTCACTGGGGATGCAGAGGAAATCCACAAGCTTTTGAGCCCCCAGCCTTGGACCTCAACCCAGGATTCTATGGAACCAGCCCTGCATGTATCCCATCAGGATCTGAGACTCTATGGGAAGGCATGCAAAAGAGAGAACATCTTTGGGTCTCTGAAGACTCAGTTTCATCTCCCAGCCTTCCTTCAGCCTGTCTGCTGGAGTCTCTAGGAATGGGCCCCCAGGGAGTCCTATCTAAGTCCAAGGCTTTGGGGGAAACTATGAGGCAGATAGAGAACCTCTGGACCTCTGAGTCTACAGCCCCTTCATGGGGGGACATGAAGCAGAAAAATATCTGTTGTGCTCCTGTGTCCCCATTCTGGGACCCTAGCCCACATCCAAACTCTATGTCAAAGTCTCATTTAAGTGAGCCTATGAGAGACCAAGGCAACTATAAGCCTGAGGGGGAAGCATTGGAACAGAAAGAGAACAGCTGGGCCACTGAGCAACCAGCCCTATCTCCCAACACACTTTCTGCTCCTCTAACAGGTCCACACATTGACCCTGAGTTTGTCTGGGGGAATGTGCAACAAAGAGAGAGCCCCCAAGGCCCCAGTCCTCCAATAGTGGATCCCCTGCAGCCAATAAACTGGCCTCCCACCCTAGCTGAAGCTCTGAAGACTGAGCCCAACCAGCCTGGTCTACCCAAGGAAGAGCTGTTCCCAGGAGCTAAGGCACAGGTTCCACACTCCCAGAGAGAGGCTGTCCTAGAGATATCCACCCATTCTGGGATCCAGGCTTGGCACTGGAGTAGAGAATTAGAACTCAGGCTGAAGAAACTACAGCTGAGCCCTGCACCCAGATCTCCTGGTCCAAGTCAATCATTTGGCAGTTCCCCTGCCCTGAGCTCCACAACTCCTGGCACTTGGGGACTCTCTTCCTGTTCTTCACAGCAGACTTATCCCCCCAGTCTGTGCTCCCAGTCTTCAAGCTGTCAACCTGCACAAGTTGAGAGCACAGTGACTCAGCCTGTCCAGGTCTCCCACTGTTATGACTCCCACTCCTCTTCCCATCCTCAGCCACAAGGGTCTGGTAGGGCAGAACAAAGGTTTCAGAGAGAGGAAAGAATGAAGGCAAAGATGGTGGCCCGGGTGGCCCAGGTCTCACCTCAGGGACAATCTGTTCACATGGAGGCTGATGAGAACTGCCCAGGCTTGAGAGAGCCCTCCAACCCTGAGGTTCCAGTCTCGGTCAACAGACAGAACAAGGCTTCAGTCTTAGCATCAGCCAAAAAGAGAGAGAACCCCAGGAAACCCAAATCAGGAGACCACAGAGGAGGGGATGCAAGATTGGGGCCATCCACAGTTACAGGAAAGAGCCATCCAGCCCAGGCCAGACTAGTGGAGGTCCCTGTAAGCCGACTTTTCCAAAGATCTCGGCACAGGAACCAGTGGTCTCTCAACACTGCTCTCCCCCAGCAGCTTCACTCTAAGGCTGCAGGTCCCCAAGATAAGCGAGGAGCAGAGCTGAGAGCTGGTGATATCCTGATCCCTCGGCACTGTAAGCACTGCTGCCCCTGGGCCCAAATGGAGAAACATCTCTCTTCCCCCACACCTCAGCCTCCCCTTATCAGGGGTCTCCAAAGGATATTTGCCAAGCTTCCGGGTACCCATGGACCCATGCCCACCAAAGCCAGTCAGCATGAGAAAAAACCTGATAGTACTGGCACCTGAGGGCTGGGGAGACAAGCAGAGGAAATCCTAATAAACTAGCTAAATTAAACAAATCCAACTCATGATTTCTTTGGAGTCTGGGGTACTGGGAATGTCAGTTCCCTATTAACTTCTCCAGCAACTATATTCCCTCAGAATCAGGTCCCTAAAATAGAGAGTTCAGGATTCTGCAAGCTTAACTTTCTTCTCAAGCCCTTCACAGATAGATGATCAATCTGGGATCCACACATCCCTACTCTATGGGGTGAATACATCTCTTCACATGAGCACAATTGGTCTTGGTCGAGACTCTAGGCAGACCCAGGGTATGCCTGGGTATGGTCCCCTTCTTCACCCGCTCGACCCACAGTTCTCCACATATCTTTCCATCTCTTCTCAGCCCTCTACTCTTATTCTCCCTGGGTCAACTCAACAACCATTCATTCCCAAGGCTACAAAAACAAGTGCCTCTCATGTTTAATGGCCATTTGGATTTCTTCTAGAATTGCCTGTTCATATCCTTTACCCATTTTTCCACTGCTGCACTATTTGTTGGATATTGTATTCGTTTTCGGCTGCTGCCATAACAAATTACCACAAAACAACACAAATTTACTTTGTCAGAAAAATAAAATCAAGGGGTTGACAGGGTTGCATTCTTTTCTGTAGGCACAGGGCAGGATTCATTCCTTGTCATTTCTGGGTTCTAGAAGGAGCCTTAGCTACTGGGCCTCTTTCTCCATCTTCAAAGCTAACAAAGGCTAGTTCTCATATCATATCAATCTGCTCTCTATTGCTTCCCTCTTCCACTTGTAAGGACACGATAAATACTTGGTCCCACCTGGATAATCCAAGATACTATTCCCATCTTAAAGTCAGTTGGTTAACAACCTTAATTCCATTTACAGCCTTAATTCCCTTTTCCATGTAAAATAGCATATTCACAGGTTGCAGGGATTACGACATTGGACATCTTGGGAGAGCCATTATCCTGCCTACCACAACCTATTATGTATAGCACAGTTATTTTCTCCCAATCTGTGACTTATTTTCTAATTTTGTTTAAGGTGATTTTTACTCTACCAAAGTTCAAAATTTTTATATAATACAATTTACCAACATTTCCCTTCAGTGGCTTCTAAAATATTTTTTTCTGGTACTTATATACATCAACTAGTGGCCTGGTGCACAAAATTCGTGCACTTGGGTGGGGGGGGAGGTCCCCCAACCTGGCCTGTGCTCTGTCACAGTGCAGGAGCCCCACGATCCATCGCCCCAAAGAGGTAGGCCCCACCCACCCATCCAGGGCTCCTCAATGGATTTCCCCAGAGAGGTAGGCCAGAGCCAGGGGAGGCCTGCGGACCCCTGGCTCAGGTGCACAGAGGCCTCTGCCGTGGTCCCATCCCCTCCCCTGACGCTGCAAGTCCCCACCCACCCGTGCCTGCTGCACAAGCAGCCTCCAGCTGATCAGTCGTTACATATGAGGGTGTTCCAACCATTTGCATATTACTCTTTTATTAGTATAGACTAGAGGCCCAGTGCATGAAATTCGTGCACGGGTAGGGTCCCTAGTCCTGGCCGGCAATCAGGGCAGATCCGGGCTTTCCTTCCTCCAGCTGCGGACTTCCTTCATTCCACACCGCCCCCTGGTGGTCACCACACATCATAATGAGCAAACTCCCACGGGGACAATTTGCATATTAGCCTTTTATTACATAGGATTAGAGGCCCGGTGCACCAATTCATGCACAGGTGGGGTCCCTCAGGGTGGCCTACGGGGATCAGACCCCAGCTCGTACCCCCAAGCTCGCAGCCCCTTCTGGCACCCTGCCATGGCCTGGCGCCACTCCCTCACCTGCTCCACCATCCTGCCTGCAGGGCACTCTATCAGGGCCGGGCCTGCCACTGGTCGCTGTCTGTGGGGCGATCAGGCCCCCACTCGCACTTGTGTTGGCCTGGCACCACCGCTCACCTGCTCCACCATCCCGCTGCAGTCCTGCTTTTATCAGGGCCCATTGGAGCCAGCAACACCTCCACTGCAGCCCGCTGCTGGCACCGCGTTGCCAACACCCGCCATGTTCCACACCGCCCACTGGTGGTCAGCACATGTCATAGAGAGAGGTCAAACTCCCGGTCAAACAATTTGCATATTAGGCTTTTATTATATAGGATGTTAGGTTAACCTAATTTTTGAGTATGGTAGGCAAAAATTTAACTCTCCCACCTTTCTCCCACAAAATAGATGTCCAATTTTACCAGTACAATTAAAAATATATAGAATTCCTTGCCTGGCCGGTGTGGTTCAGTGGTTGAGTCGACCTATGAATCAAATCAGGTGGTCACGGTTTGATTCCAGGTCAGGGCACATGCTCAGGTTGCAGGCTTGATGCCCAGTGTGGGATGTGCAGGAGGCAGCCAATCAATGATTCTCTCATCATTGATGTTTCTATCTCTCCCTCTCTGAAATCAATAAATATAAATAAATATGAATATGTCTTAAATCCATTCCATAACCATAGAGTGGTTTGATTCCCGGTCAGGGCACATGCTCGGGTTGTAGTCTCGACCCCTAGTAGGAGGTGTGCAGGAGGCAGCCGATTAATGATTCTCTCTCATCATTGATGTTTCTATCTCTCTCTCCCCCTCTCTAAAATCAGTAACATTAAAAAAAAAAAAAAACTTACAAAAGGAAAAGGTGGAGATTAATGTTAAAAAAAGATATAAAGCAGGATGATCTTATTTTGATTTTAAAACACCACATGTATAGACATACACATTTACACACATGCACAGAAAAAGACTGAAAAACAGCAACTAAAGATGGTGGTCTCTGATTATTGGGAATATTCATTTAAAAAATATGCTTATATTTTTTCTAAATTTTTACAATGCACATTACTGCTTCTATAAAAATAAAAGGTTATCTTGAAAGTGAATTGCCTATGCTGTACACTTGGTAATTGTAAGGTAAATTTTGGCTTTTTGACACACACACAAAAATTAATCCTCATAACACTGAAATCTGACTCACTTCCCTGTCTAAACCCCCCAGGGGTTTGGACTGAAGTTCATTTCTGGCATATGAGGGTCTTCATGTGACTTCTGACCCCTTCAAATTCACTCCAGGACTCCCTTGCTAGCCAACCTATGTTTCTTCTGTATTCTCTACCCTCTGTGCTTTTACTAATTGCTCTCCTGCACTTCTCCATGTCAAGTCTCCCACCTTCCTTTAATGCCCAGTTCAGACTATCTTTCCTATCTTGGTTTGGTTTACCCCTCCTTGCAGCCACATAACAATGTGTACCTTGTCGATAGCACTTGCTTCCTGATAGTATGGCAATAAGCCGTTCAAAGAGAGATTCTATGGTCAAGTCCACATTCCCAATCCAGTATTCTTCCCATTCTACAATATTCCCTCTACTCTATATCTGGTTCAGAAAAACAGCCAGTCAGAAGGTACATATTATTCCTCTGTCTCCTCTCACTAATGTCACTATTCTATTCCAAAGCTTTATTTATAACCCAAACCTGAGGGCCTGAGTCCAAAACTCACCACCTGCTGGCTAAGAGTGGAACTGAAAGTCCTTTCTATCTCCCCACCTATTGCCCCCACCACCACTTGAGTCAAAGACAATGCAATTCTGAATTTCTACTTGACACAGAAATATTTAATGACTCTATGCATCTCTAGATAGCTTTATGAAAAATCCAAGTCCTACATTCTTGTCTTTTTAAGGACTCAGTAGGTTGTAGGACCGGGCAAGAGTAACAAAACATTGCCGAAACCGGTTTGGCTCAGTGGATAGAGCGTCGGCCTGCGGACTGAAGGGTCCCAGGTTCGATTCCGGTCAGGGGCATGTACCTGGGTTGCGGGCACATCCCCAGTGGGAGATGTGCAGGAGGCGGCTGATCGGTGTTTCTCTCTCATCGATGTTTCTGACTCTCTATCTCTCTCCCTTCCTCTCTGTAAAAAATCAATAAAATATATTAAAAAAAAAAAAAAAGAGTAACAAAACATTTAGACCAAATTAATAACCGGCAGGTCAGTGTTCCTCGTGGGCATTGTATAATCACTAGACTCTCACAGAAATTTATAGGAGCAATATCTTAGATCCAAATGTATCTCAAGATGTTAGACTTATAGCCCCATCTGTGGCATACTGTTGGTCCTGTGTGATGTATTTGATGCCATATTCTTAGTAAAAAACCCATCTTTTTTTTTTTTTTTTAATATATTTTATTGATTTTTTACAGAGAGGAAGGGAGAGAGATAGAGAGTTAGAAACATCGATGAGAGAGAAACATCGATCAGCTGCCTCCTGCACATCTCCCACTGGGGATGTGCCCGCAACCAAGGTACATGCCCTTGACCGGAATTGAACCGGGGACCTTTCAGTCCGCAGGCCAACGCTCTATCCACTGAGCCAAACCGGTTTCCGCAAAAACCCATCTTTTAATCATAGCACTTACCCTATGGGAAGAAGTGATTAGTTAAGACTACATTCCAATTTCTTTCTGGGAACACTGTAGGGAAAAAGACAGACTGCTGATACAACTTGCTTCTTGATTTAAGTATGCAGGCTTCTGCAGATGAAAGGTGACAAATAGTCCCTCACTGCTTCCTACAGTTTACAAAGCACTGTCAATCATTGTATCAGAAAGCTACACTGCTATAAGCTCAAGTGCCAGCACTAGAACTAGGCCTCTCACTACAAGTCTGATCTTGATTTTTCCTAAGAATCTACAGAGCCTGGCTGGCGTGGCTCAGTGGCTGAGCATCAGCTAATGAACTAGATCACAATTCAATTCTGGTCAGGAAACATATCCAGGTCGAGCCCTCAGTATGGGGCATGTAGGAGGCAGCTAATCAATGATTAGCTCTCATCATTGATGTTTCTCTCCCTTCCTCTCTGAAGTCAATAAAAATATATTTCAAAAAAAGAATCTATGGAGTTCCAACTATATTCCATATAGACACACTGTGTGACAAGTGAAAACAAAGCAATCATTCCAACACAAATTTCTATTACTTATCTCTACATATTTATGGGGAAATATCACTTGCCTTCTGTTATGCTCCCATAGCTTAATGCAGAGGTACTAAATACCTTTCCCTATTTTTAGCCCGAAGGATAGACTGTCAGCCTAGGGATAAGACAGAATGTTCTTATGTTGGTGAAGATTTTCTATCTGTTTAGACCAGATGAGAGCCTGGTGTAAGTACTAAGACTAGCAACACAAATTTGACTGTGAATAATTTTCTCTGCACCATAATCTTTTTTGGGTAAGGCATCATGGTACTGACCCCAGAAGCACTAAATGATTTATGATGGTGGCTGCTGAAGAAGAGTACACTCTATACCTGGATAAAACTATTTAAGCAATCATCTGAAAAAACAGAGCAGGGGAGGATGTTTAATTTAGGAAAAAACACATCCAATACTAGAATTTTGTCTTAGAAAACACTATTTTTTTATAATACAAGTTACATAAAATAAAAGTGGACACAATTGTAAGTGATCCTCAACCAGAGCATGAATGTTTGGGATTTTTTGATGCACCAAAAGAACACCCACTTTGAGACAGAGATTCTATCTTTTTGCAACCCTAAGGTTTTTGGAGGGAACCCCAATTCAGTCTTTGGTCAGGAAAGGGGACTCTCTGCAGGCCTAGCCTTACCATCCACCTCAAATGTAGGCAAAGGATGCCACCTTGTCCATATCTGGAACTCCATCAGACTATCCTCCATCTACCATGGTCCTATCCAGTGATACTGAAGACATTGGGGCTAGGCAGCAGTATCATACCAATGTTAATCAGGAGGGGAAGAGAGCAGAATTTTATAGGATTTTACATTGGAAGAATGCCTTGGCAGTGAGGGGTAGCCCAAGGCCCTTCCCAGAAAAAGAAACAGGCACAGGGGCCAGGACTCAGGCTCCATTTTGATCCAACGTTTATTATCCTTTTACAACATGTCATTTTTGGTTTAGAAACTGCTTGTGATTAGTTTTCCAACATTAACTCAAAAGCATGTAAAATAAAATCAACCTACTCTCTATATAAACACCCAGCAACTGTGGCCCTTCATCCTCCTGCCCAGGTTGGGTAGGGGGAAGAAGGGAGGGCTCAAGAAGCACTGAGTGAAGTGCAGTTGCTTTACTGTGGGGAGTGGCGGTAGTGCCTTGGTTCCACACCCACACAGGATCCCTGCACTGCCCCCAACTACAAGAGAAATGATGTAGGCCCAAGGCCCAATTCTCTGTTGGTAATTCACTCTCTGCCTCCCAAATGAAAATCGCTTTTATTTTATCGCTTTTGTTTTGTGTTTGTTTTTTTTTCAACAGAAACCCCTGTCCAGAGTCTGACTGTAGCTAAACTGTTCAGACTGAGGAATGGAACAGGCCGCAGGCGCACCCCTGGTCCCTCCTGGGCAAGCGCCCCCACCCTCAGGGAACAAGGTCCAGCCAGGCCAGCTCGAAGCACACTGGCCATCGTCACTTAGCCATAGAGGTCATCATCATTGTCTTCCGTGTATACACTGCCACCTGTGCCACCTCCACTGCCCTGGCTGGGGCCAGCTCCACCCTGGTTTCCTGAAGGGAATCTGTGCACAAAAGCAGAAGCAAAAAAAAAAAAAAAAAAAAAATTTTAAAGGTAGGGGTTAGGACAGGACCTGTATAGGACTTTCACAACTACCCCTCTAGCCTCCTTAGGACTCCCACTAACTTGGTTGTGTAATTCCCCAAGGCAATTTAAGCATTGCCCACTGTCGCCTAATTACCTGAAACTGCCAAAGCCCCGACTCTGCTGAAGGGTCTGAGCAAACATCTCGTATTTTCGAATATCATTGTCACTGACAGAACGGCGGGCAAAGCGCATGGCCTCCTCAAAGTGATCTCGGCGGATCTCAGGCACTGGATCATCTTCTTCTACCTCCTGTAGGGTTGGTAAACACAGACCACAGGGTAGTTAAAGCTCAGCCTGGATCCCTTCCCTGGCCTTCTTGCCCCTCATTACTACAGTAACCTGTTGGTCTTCCTGCCTCTCCAATACAACCTAAGCAAGTCACCAGGCAATCTTAATAAAACTGAATCACTGTCCTGCTTAAAAACCTGTCAGTACATTCTGAAAAAGGCAAAACTGTAGGGACAGAAATCACATCAGTGGCTGCCAGGGACTTAGGGTAGTAAAAAAAAAAAAAAACTGGTTGCCCTAGCTGGTGTGGGTCAGTGGTGAGAGCGTTGGCCTGCAGACCAAAGGGTCACAGGCTTGCTAACCAGTAAAAGATAGGTAACTGGTTTGCAGGCTCAATCCCAATACATGTGTGTGCCTCTCTGTGTCTCTCCTCCCACTTCCTCCCTCCCTAAAAATGAATGAAAAAAAACCCTCGAGTGAGGATTAACTACACCCCCCCAAAATAAATAATTTTAAAAAAGAGAAACCGCCCTAACCGGTTTGGCTCAGTGGATAGAGCGTCAGCCTGGGGACTGAAGAGTCCCAGGATCGATTCCAGTCAAGGGCACGTACCTTGGTTGCAGGTACATCCCCAGTAGGGGGTGTGCAGGAGGCAGCTGATCGATGCTTCTCTCTCATCAATGTTTCTAATTCTCTATCACTCTCCCTTCCTCTCTGTAAAAAATCAGTAAAATATATTTTTAAAAAATAAAAAATAAAAATAAAAAAGAGAAACTGACTAAAGTGTCCCAAGGGAACTTTTTGGGATGACAGAAATTTCCATCTCTACTGTAGTAATAGTTACAGAACTTATACACATTTGTCAAAGAAGTATGTAAATAGTGCATTTTTACTATATGTGGATTATGCCTCAGTAAATCCGTTTTAGAAAGAAAATACAGCTAGTTTGGGTCAGTGGTTAAAGTGTCGGCCAGCAGAATGAAGGGTCACATGTTCGATTCCAGTCAAGGGCTCATGCCCCAGTCAGGGTGGGTGCGAGAGGCAACCAATCGATGTGTCTCTCTCACATCGATGTTTCTTTCTCTGTCTCTCCCCTTCCTTTCCACTCACTCTCTAAAAATCAATGGAAAAAATATTCTTGGGTGAGGATTAACAAAATATAAATAAGAAAAATATCAACGCCTCTGTGTTTACCACATCTGAATTACACTTTACCTAGTGGCCTCACTTTCAGTAACATATGCCCTCTTAAATTTACCCAGGTTTTCCCAATTTTTGTAATCCTACTTAGCAGCAGATTATATGGGCTTATTTTCTTTATTCAAATTGTACTCTCCCTTCAATAACCCAGCTCAAATCCTATCTTTTCCACTGAGAAGCCACTCCAATTGCTGTGAGTTATAAGACTGCTCCCTGCCCTAGCTGGTTTGGCTCAGTGAATAAGAGCATCGGCCTGCGGACTGAAAGGTCCCAGGTTTGATTCTGGTCAAGGGCATATGCTCAGGTTGCAGGCTTGATCCCCAGTACGGGGCGTGCAGGAGGCAGCCAATCATTAATTCTCTTTCATCATTGATGTTTCTATTTCTCCCTCTCCCTTCCTCTGAAATCAATAAAAATATATTTACAAAAAAAAAAAAAAAAAAGACTGCTCCCTGGGATTAGTTTATCAGAAGTTTTTAAGCTTTTATGGGAGACGAGAGGGATGTCACAGACCCCCTCCAAAAGGTAGAGAAAGCATCCATCTATCCATCCATTTATAATTCCAGATTGAAGTTAACCCTCAGCTACTCTTTCTCTTTGATGCCCTGCTAAATGCCTAAATCGGATGACCTTTTCAAAACCTTACAAGCTTCTAGGGCAGCGGTCGCCAACCAGTGGTCCGAGGTCCGAGGACCACTGGTGGTCTGTAAGGTCCGAAAGGTTGGCGACCGCTGGTTTAAGGAAACCTTTGGGGCAGCGGTCGCCAACTGGTGGCCCATGAGGTCCGAAAGGCTGGCAACTGCAGTTCTAGGGCATGGTAGGGATTATCCCCCAGCACCCCATGACTGGCACATCTGGGGAAAGGATGCAAACTCACCATGGCTGATGGGTTGGTCTGCCTCTCACGGTCTCGCCTAATCTCACTCTCGATGGATTCACGAATGGCCAGCTTACAGGCACGTTGACAAATCTCTGTCAGGTCAGCTCCAGAGAAGCCATTAGTCATCTTAGCCAGGAACTCCAAATCCACATCCTAAAAGTAGAGTATCTTAGCATTTAGTCTCTCCTCCCATGATATACAAACACAATCTCTGAGCCACCACAGTGCTCCCAATTCCAATCTGTCCCATCTTTCACCAGTTTTATTCCCAATTCTAGATTCTCCTAACACCCTCAAATCTTCCATCTTCCCTTTACAACCCCAATCCCAGAAATCCCAATGAAATCTTGTCTGGAAACCAAACAACACCCCACACTAGCCTGAGGACTCATAGACATCCCCATGGCCCATGATCTTGCACCTGCCTTGGCAACTGGAGACTTGCGCAGGTTGGCCTTCAGGATGGCAACACGAGACTTCTCATCAGGTAGCGGGATATAGATGAGCTGATCAAGGCGGCCAGGTCGCAGGATGGCAGGATCAATGATGTCAGGCCGGTTGGTTGCGCCAATGATAAAAACGTTCTTTTTTGTGGACATGCCATCCATTTCTGTCAGGATCTGGTTAATAACTCGATCAGCAGCTCCACCACCATCTCCAATGTTACCACCACGGGCCTTGGCAATTGAATCCAGCTCATCAAAGAACAGTACACAGGGGGCAGCTTGGCGGGCCTATGGGAGGGACAGAGGGACTCAAGCATTAGTATACGGTCTCTCAGACCTGAGAAGGAAAATAAAGAGACCTTCACTGTTCCAGCTGAGCTGCCAGAATGAGATGTTTTTAACTCTCCCAAAGAAACAGCCTCCATTTCTATCTTGCCTTCAAGCAAGTGAATAGATAGCCCAACTGCTTGTAGCTCACCTTGTCAAATATTTCTCTGACATTGGCCTCAGACTCTCCAAACCACATGGTGAGCAGCTCAGGACCCTTGATGGAGATGAAGTTAGCCTGGCATTCATTAGCAATGGCTTTGGCCAGTAAGGTTTTCCCACAGCCAGGAGGCCCATAGAACAGTACTCCCTTGGAGGGCGTCATGCCAAACTTGAGGAATTTGTCTGGGTGCTCCACAGGATACTAGAAGGAAAAAGAAAGAGGGTTCAGGGATACCTCTACATTTTGAAAGAAACCTAACCAAACAGAAGCCTACCCTTACCATCCCCTGGTTTAAGAACCAGTTTCCCTAGCAGGTTCTTTTAGTGCCTCAGACCTGAGAATAGCAGATTCCTGAATTATTTTCTTAAAATTCCTGCAATGAATGTGCCAACATCCCAAGACTAACCAGTTCAGTTACAAAGTATTAAAGCAATGACTCATCCCGAACCAAGATACCCTACCTGGACCAGTTCCTGAAGCTCACGTTTCACATCCTCCAGGCCCCCGATGTCCTCCCAGGTTACCTGTGGCACCTCCACCACAGTTTCCCGCAATGCTGATGGGTTGCTCTGGCTCAGGGCCCACTGAAAAAAAAAAGAAAATTGGAAATGAAATTTGCAAGGGAAGGCATGAAAGTGCACATATGTGAACCCAAGAGGGCAGTGCAGTCCTTACCCGGAAGTCATCCATAGTTACTGCCAGGGAGTTCATGACCTCAGCATCAATGGTTTCATCCTCTAGGTCAATAAGGTCCATCTTCTTGCGGATGGCTTGCAGAGCGGCCTCCGAGCACAAGGCTGCTAGGTCAGCACCCACATGCCCATGAGTCTCATTGGCTACCTGCAGAGAGAAACTCTACTTACTATACTGTCTCTAAGACCTGGCTGCTTTAAGGGGTAAAAGACAACAGAATCCTAGTCCCTTCCCGATTCCTATTTCTGGGTCCTCCCAATTACTAGAAGACATACTAGCAGTCCTTTCAGAGGCTAGACTTAAGTATTCAAACCTGGACTTGGGGCCTGGAAATAAAGCTGCCCTCAAAATTCTGGTTTGCTCTAATACAATGTCAACCAAGAACATGCCAACTCCAGTTTCCTGGATTCAATCTCAAATCACTTCCTTTTCTCTGCCCCAAAATCAAAATCAGTCTCCTCACATCTTAAGTTTATATTCCTAGACAGTTCCCTTCAACTGCTTGGAAATAGATATCCTAAAACTCCTGATCAGCTCTCATCACTACTCCACCTGTTCCAGGTCCACATCATCTGCCAGCTTCATGTTCTTGGTATGGATCTGAAGAATTTCCAAGCGTCCTGTAGCATCAGGGATTCCAATATCTACCTCCCTGTCAAAGCGACCTGTGGGACAACACGTGAATTTACACAGGGCTTATTTCTGGTCCAAAGGAAAGAAGGGATAGGCCTAACATGACCAACCATCCTAGTTTACACCCAGGACTGTTCTGATGTTGGCACTCAAACTCCCATGTGTCCACCGTCCTGAAAAACCCTTCAGTTTCAGGCATACCAGGATGGCTCAGACAGGGCATGAAGTAAGGGAAAGGACAGCTGGGCCCTTTCACTACAAAAAGCTTCAAGAAATGAGCAGGATTAGATGATTTAGATAAATGACAGATGTGGGATTAAAAAGATTATAAACAAAGCCCGGCTCAGTGGTTGAGCACTGACCTATATGAACTAGGAAGTCATGAGTTCGACTCCTAGTCAGGGCACATGCCTGAGTTTTGAGCTTGATTCACAGTAGGTGGCCTGCAGAAGGCAGTTGATCAATGATTCTCTCTCATCATTGATGTTTCTTTCTCTCTCCCTTCCTCTCTGATATCAATAAAAAAAAAATTTTAAAAAGGAAAAAAAAATTAGCCAAGTAGAGTTATGACCTCCCTATGAGCAAGGACAGAGTTTAAAGAAATTTGGGGTCCTTACCAAATCGCCGTAGGGCTGGGTCAATGCTGTTAGGTCTGTTAGTTGCTGCCATGACGATCACATGTGCTCTCTGCTTAAGGCCATCCATAAGGGTCAACAACTGTGATACAATGCGCCGTTCCACCTCCCCATGGGTCTGTCAGGACAGGATATCTGGTCAGAAGTGAAGTCAAGACCTTTCAACCCCCCCATTAATCCCCTGGGTTAAAGCCCTACTTTTTCTCTTTTTGGAGCAATGGCATCCAGCTCATCAATGAAGATAATAGCAGGAGCATTCTTCTCAGCCTCCTCAAAGGCTTTACGAAGGTTGCTCTCAGACTCGCCAGCCAACTTGCTCATGATCTCAGGACCTGAAAGGATTCAGAATAGAGTCAATGACAAACTATATCCTTCCTCATTCCCAAATGAAAGCAGATATTTTGTTTACTAAGAACAGAGACAGGTCCTGGATGAGAAGATGGTAAATAACCTCTGCCTACTTTTTCACAGACTCTATTAGCCACTATCCCAGGATAACCAAGAGGCCAGACTGGAGAGAAACCAAGGGACCTAGTACACTTGTCTCACAGTTGAGCTGAAAGTGTGAAGATGATAGAAAATGCTCTAGGACCTCTGGCCAGAGCAGAAGCAGCACACCAGTTGGACCTCTAACAGCTAAATAGCATTCTTAAAGATCTAGTTGACCTTCCGCCAAACTCTCTATAATAAATAAATGTTTTCAGCCTGTCTATAATCCTTCTCAAAGAGGGATATATTGGGGGCACAAGAGGAAAATATCTTTCCCTTGTTGCTTATTTGTCTATAATGCATCCCAGCAGAAAAAAACATGCTAAAGTATACACAAGAGCATGTGTGCAAATAAATGTGTCCATGATTTATCCAGCTCAGGAGACTGGGTCATGCTAAGCTCAGAATTACGTCCAACCAAACTCAAGGTGAACCAAGTTTCCTACCATTGATCAAAAAGAAGAAGGCCCCCGTCTCATTTGCCACAGCTCGAGCAATCAGAGTCTTCCCGGTCCCAGGAGGTCCATAGAGCAGGATTCCCCGAGGAGGCTGAGGACCAGTACAGAGAATATAATTAGGTTCTGACTCCCATTTTCTCCCAACCCCATCCAGCCTAACATGGCTTAAATAGGGTTTTACTGAGGGTGAGGATCACAGCTCAACCCTGATACCAGTAAAATTGAGTCCTTAGCCATAGCTGCTGGAAGACAGCTTACTTTAGGCCACACTCACTCCCCTTATCAGCAGGGAAAAATACTGATAGAAGGCTGACATCTATGATTATAACTTGCACTAGAGGCCCGGTGCAAGAAAATTCGTGCGGGGGGGGGGGGGGGGGGGGGGCTATTAACCCGGCCTGGATCCTCTCCAGAATGGGACTTCTTGGGGGCAGTTGGACATCCCTCTTACAATCCGGGATTGCTGGCTCCTAACCACTGACCTGCCTGCCTGATCGCCCCCTAACCGCTCCCCTGCTGGCCAAATCGGCCCCAACTCCCTCCCCTGCCAGCCTGATCACCCCCTAACTGCTCTCCCCTGCTGGCCTAATCGCCCCCTAACTGTTTGCTCCCCCCCCCACCAGCCTGATCTCACCCCAAACTGCTTGCTCCCCCGCCAGCTTAATCACCCCTAACTGCTTGCTCCCCTGCCAGCCTAATCGTCCCTAACCACCCCTGGCTCGGCCCCCACCACCGTGGCTTTGTCCGGAAGGAAGTCGGATATCCGGAAGATGTCCAGTCGATCCAGTCTAATTAGCATATTACCCTTTCATTAATATAGATTATTAGTATAGATAGGAAATAAAGGGCAGAGAAAACCAAGAAACTACTGCAATCGAGTCTAAAGATCCTGGCATTAGACAAAAGCAAAAGGCTATTAGTCCAAGAGCTTGACTTTACAAGGGCTAAGGACTAGCTTACTCAAAAGAGTGTTGCCAGAGCCGGGACAGCATGGCTCAGTGGTTGAGTGTGGACCTATGAACTAGGAGGTCACAGTTCGATTCCTGGTCAGGCATATGCCCAGTTTATGGCTCAATCCCCAGTCTGGGGTGTGCACGGGGTGGCCAATCAATGATTCTCTCTCATCACTAATATTTCTATCTCTCTCTCCCTTCCTCTCTGAAATCAATAAAAATACATTTTCAAGAAAAAGTGTTGCCAGAGACTCAATCACTTCAGTAATCATAACCCTTCAGGATTTATTATGTTAGAATGCTTTTCCTTACCGCCAATCCCAAGTTTTCCTCTTTGAAGCTGTCTTTTCTGTGGCCTCATCCACAGGCAACACATGTGAAGTGCCCACACAGAAGACAGAGTTATTTATACGGTGCATACTAGGGGAAGGGGTAATAATTTCATCTTCAGTATATCCCATGACATGGAAATGGTTGGGAAGTTCCATTCTAGACCAGCAGTTCTCAAATGTTTTAGACTCAGGACCCTTAACACACTGCAAATTTCCTTAACTTCTACTTCTATTGGGCAGCACTCTTCTAGACCGGCTAGCAAACTATGGTGAGATTTGTTTTTATAGGGTTCATAAGAATAGCTTTTACATCTATAAAGTTATTTTATATATATAATATATATATAGTAATCACCACCATAGACTACATCCCTCAGAGCCCCAGATGCTCACCTTCACACCAATTGCCTTAAATAGGGCAGGATGTCTTAAAGGCAGCTCCACCATCTCTTTTATCTGAGCTAGCTGTTTCCTGCAGCCACCAATGTCATCATAGCCTACTTCATTCAAGGACTCTTCCTCATCCTGAATATGGAGGAGACAAAGGAGAAGGCAGGGATATTATTATCAGCAAAAGCAGTTTCTTCAAATCCTTCCACAATCTGGTGTGGGAAAATCTGCTGTAATTGAAGACTCTCCTCTAAGAGGACTGTGCCTCAAAGAACAACTCAAAATCCCAAGGCAAAGATTTCTAGCACAGCTTTTCCCTCTCACACTATCCTCAGTCTTACTGGGAAGGGCTCACCTAAGACCTGAAGCTAGAATTTCTGGTAAATGGAAATTCCAGCTCCATCACCAGCATCACTTCTTCAAAATATAGTCCAACTACTTAGATCCTTTTGGTTCTAACTAGATTTTTTAAATTACTGGTATCAGATACTTCTAAGAAACACCTAAGCCCAGAAATGAAAAACTGGGAGGTTTCCCACCTCTGCAAGAAGCTTAGTTCCAAAGAGCACCCTGTCTTGACAACCACCACATGACTGTCCCACTGAATATCATATAGTCCAGTATTGGGACCAGAAAGAGGACTCACCTCTCGTTTGATAGGCTCCCCTTCACAGTGGATCACTGTGTCTGGAGCAACAATGCAGTAAGGGCTGGGATCTGTCTCCACTACTTTGAACTCCACAGCACGCATTCCACCCCGGACAAGGAAAATGTCTCCTATGAGAACAATCAGCACGAGGGCAGTTAGAGGTGTGAACTATAAGACTAAGGGAGAATTATTCATCAGAACCTGGAGTCTAGAATTCCAAATTCACTAGATATTGTCCCCACCCCCCATGATTCTGTTAAACATCAGGCAAGAGGAGAAAAGCTAGCCTGTGAAGTTTCCTTCTGACTCTCAAGAGGAACAGTGAATAATTTGATGTGCCAGAAGCCCATAAGGTTTTGACTTCTGGGGTTTTACAACACCCACCAATGGTAGAGCTGTGCTAAACATTAAAAAGATAGTTCACTCTCCTGGAGCAGGGAGGGGGAATGGGGTAACAGGGGAGTGGGAAGGAGGGCAGGGGGAAGGAGAGAATACACATGTATACACACATATGAGACTGAGACAGATGTTCTAAGGTTGACGAGTATTCCCACAAACAGCCATCCTTAAGCTCAGTCTCTAAAATTGTCTCTCACCTTTCCGGATAGGTCGATAAGCTTCCAGGAAGTATGGCTTAAGGTATACCTCAAAGAGATTGCCCGTGATACCTTCCACCGTGTCATCGATGGGTAGCACATGGATGCGTTTGCCATACTTCACATCAGGGCATGGCTGGATGCTGAGGATGACAAGCAGACTCCACATTACCAACCACACTGCAGCCCCAATCACTGGGTGTCCGATAGGGCCTGGCACAGAGAGCTGATGGCGAGCGAAAGAGAAAAGGCAGGGATGGCTTTAGGTGAAGAGAGGCAGGATAGAGTGGGAATGAGGACAAAGGAACAGCCAAGCAGAACTAAGAAAGGTCACACTCAGGAAAGGGTAGAAGTCATTAGCAGGGCTGCCCGCTCCCAATCAGCGAACTAAAAGGAAGACCCACACATCTAGAACCCCTACAAAGAAGACAGGAGTGATAGTCTTCAGTGAGAGAGATCCAAGGATGACCCATTCTGGATATTGGTGACCCAATATTGAAAAGGGAGGTCTTAGCCTGTTAAGCGCCAGGGTCAGAGAAATAGAAATGAAAAAATAATCTCAAGTCAGGTGGTCAGAGCACCTTGAGAAAAGTGACTAAGCCCCTCTATGGAGGAAAGCTACACGAAACTGAGAATCTATAAAAAAAGAATCAGAAGTCTGATATTCATGGCCAGTTAACAGGTGGTTGGGTAGCAGTAGCTAAAGATGACTCCAAGATGAGAAAAGCCTCTTGCCTAAAGTTAAGTCCAAAATCACTCAGACAGCAGCTATCCTGGGTTTAGCTCAAACTATGCTTCTCTCCTAGATTAATTTGGATCCTTAAAAAGACCTGCTAGGAGTTCAACTTCCACACCCACTCCCGCACCTCATTTGAGCCCTAACACAAATCATTAATCTAACACAGTAGTGAGGTTATTTGGCAGATACACACCCTCAAATGGCATCATAAACCAGGGTCTAAGGTGTGATAAGTTATACGTCTTATAGAAAATAATAAAGAAAAAAAGGCATTAAGAAAGTCATAGAAATGTTTAAAGTCCCAAGAAGGCAAAACCAAAGCCTAAAACCAACTCTGATACATAAGTCTTTCCATGGTTAGGAGGCTTCTGATACCTGCAGCTGCCAAGGCCTTCATAGGGGTCCTGCCTATAAGGCAGGCTATCTCTGGCCTCCCATCCCTGAGGGGCCAAGAACCCCACACACACCTGATAACATCCCCTAGGCGTACGCGAAGGTTATTCCGAACAACTCTATTCATTCGAATCTTCTCATCAGAACATGTGTCATCAGAAAGCACAATGCACACAGCTTCCCGCCTCTTCTTTCCTTTCAGCAAGACTGTATCACCTCGGAACAACTGCAGCTCATCCATCTTGGGCTGAGGAAACAAGGTTAAGGCCTTTGGGTCACTGGGCCAGGGGGTAAGCAGCAGCCCTGGAGGTTGGGATTCCCAGTAAACCCCACTCTATTTGTGGTCACTGCAAGAAAAATGAGAAAAGAATCCTGGGAAAAACCCTCAGGTTAAGTGAAATAAGGAAAGACCGGACTGTGGACCTAACTTACCTGGGACAAGGACACTACACTGTTGTCCTCATTGATGGCTTCATCGACAATTAACCGATTGGGACGATTCTTTTGTTTAAGAATGGCTGTTGATAAGTCATCACCTTTTGAACTACAAAAATAAGAAGAAGTCAGTCCCATACTCCAACCTCGGGGACCCACCAATTTCTAAAACTTACACTTGAAAAGAAATAGTAGATGAAGTGGAAATTCAGCCAAGGTCATGAAGAGTAATACCTAGCACGTATTACAATTCCCATTCCAGTAGCTCTTGGATGCTAGTATGCTAGCTATAAAGCCCAAAGTTCAAAAAACTATGGGGTGGGGGGTGGGGGGAAGGTTAAGAGATCAACCAAAGGACTTGTATGCATGTATATAAGCATAAAGAATGGACACAGACACTAGGGCGATGAGGGCATGTGCTGGGGGGTAGGGGTGGCCGGGGAGAGGTCAATGGGGGGGGTGGGGGGAGGAGAAGAAGACATATGTAATACTATATGCAACACTTTAAACAATAAAGAAAAACAACAACAACTATGACCTAAAAAGATGAAATACAAGTGGAGATTAAGTACAATTACAGAAATGAAAACAGTCCTAGGATAGAATAGTGGTTAAGAGGAGAGGCTTGTAGTCAGACCTGCTGGGTGTGAATTCCAACCCTGCCATTACTTAACTTTGATCTTGGCCAAGTTATTTAACCTCTTTGGAAGTTGATTTCCTAATCTGTGAAATGGGGATATAGTAGTATATACCTCAGGATTATTATCCTAAGTAAGATAATGAATGCAAAATGTTCAACACAATGCCTGGCACATGATATTAATGGTCACTACAATTAATTAGCACTGCAAAACAAAGCACAATCCCTTTCTTTGTTACCCCCCCCCCTTTTTTTTGGTAAAAGAACACTTATTTATAAAATCACAGAGGTAGAAAAAGTAATTTCTATAAGAAATGGGTTTAGGAAATAAGTTATAGAGGTAAAGGAAGGGCCCTTGGACGCTTGGGAGTGAGGAAGCTAATGGTATCGCTCCTGAGGGCAAAGGGAGAGAGGAGAAGGGAAAGGGAAAGGCAAAGAATGAAGTTAGCTAGACAACATCTCTTAGGACTCAGTGAGGCCCCAAGTACCACCAAGCAAGGCTGGGGACAATGAAGCAAAATCAGCACTACCCTCCTTTACTGGCTAAATCTGCTGAGTGCCAGAGCTTTCTATATACCACAGAAATGTCAAACTTAAATACCATCATATTTTAAAAAACACACACACAAAAAAAAACAGGAACCGATCTGGAACCTTCAGAAAGAGGGCTAAGCTCAAACGGTAATCTCTGTAGACACACAACTCCACGGAGTTGGTTCAAAAGTCAAAACCACCCAGCTAGAGTGGCTCAGTTGGTTGAATGTCATCCTGTGCACCAAAAGATTGCCTGTTCCGATTCCCAGACAGGGCACATACCTGGGTTGCTGGTTCTATCCCTGGTTGGGGCACCTACGGGAGGCAACTGATCGAAGCTTCTCTCACAGTGATGTTTCTCCCTCCCTCTCACTAAGCTTCTCTCACACTGATGTTTCTCCCTCCCTCTCACTAAAGTCAAAACCAAGAAATGCTGAGACATGGAGCAAATCCAAATCCCTTTCTCCTAAATCAAGGTTGCTTGAGTCTAAACCCCTTTAAACTGTCCAGTTTCGCGCTGGTCAGTGATGCTCAGTGGTTAGAGTGTGGTTGACCTGTGCACCAAAAGATAGGTTCCATTCCCAGTCAAGGGCAGGTACCTGGGTTGGCAAGTTAAATTCCTTGCCCA
>NW_005871294.1:237029-272297 GCF_000147115.1 Myotis lucifugus | reverse complement strand
GGGTGAGGATAAACAAAAAATAATACTGTCCAGTTTCACTTACTTGCTGGACACCAACTTTTTAACTAGCTTATCTCCAGCCTTCACTAACTCAATTTGGTGGGCTCTCCCCCTTTGAAGAACTACCTCCTCTTAGTAAGGCTCAAGAAAACATGGGCCTTACTAATAGGGAGACCAGATAATGGAGGAAGTGAAGAAATACATAAAAAAGAATGTCTTCCATGGATTATTTCTCCATTCAACAAATTAAGGAGTATATGTATTATATGCCAGGCACTGTTCTGGGATCCAGGGACTTATCAGTCAACAAAACAAGACAAAATAGTATGCCTATTAGAAATGTCTTCACAACTTGCAAGGAAAGAGATCCCTATGCTCCAGAATACCTGCTGTGGAGTTAGGGGGTTTTTACATATTTTGGTCCTGATATACCCAAGAGAAATACAAATCCCATTCTCTAATACAACTGCAAATTTTCTGCTGATCCTCTTACACAGGTTGCATCTTTAATCATCACCTTTAAACTAGTTTCCAAGAGTGGAGTTCCTAGGCTTAAACTTGCCTCCCCAAACCCGAAAGTGTGGCACTTTGGGCATAAGCTGCAGAGTAGACCAATTTTCCCAATCCTTATCAACACCCTGGAGGGCAACCATGGTCAATGTGACATCTGAGGGCAATTTAGACCCATCAATTCTCCCTCACACTTCAAAATACCCTCCAAGGGCTGCCCATCTTCCTGCTTAACCTATAGAACTGGTACTGGAAAAAAAAATACTGTTGCCTCTAATCATCGGTTTGTGTTTTAACCCAAGGCTACATTCTAAAAATACCTCCAATCTGCCTACCATTCCGGACCCTGGCATTGGAGATGAGTGGTATACTCTTCCCTTAACAGGGATGGGGAACATCCGGCCTGAGGGCCATAAGGCCCAAGAAATCATTTGGTCTGGCACGGCCAAGGCATTAGGGGTGAGTTAATTAAACGTTTGACCAAATATAGCAGACTAATCTTTCAGGTAGTAATTTTGTATGGCCCAGAAATGATACTATAAACATCCAAATAGCTGTTGACAGAAAAATGGTTCCCCACCCATCTTAAGATAAAGATCTTTAATCCCACATCTATCTACTGAGATAAAAGGAAGGTCTAAAAGAGAGAATTCAGCCTGAACATCACCCAACAGCAGTCCTGGAGGCTCTTTGGAGACACCACCTATTGTCTTCTGCATGAGTCAGGCCCTTTCCAGAATCCCAAAGGACCACAGACTTGGAGGGAGTTCAGGTTCGAGTCATCAAGACGATGACCTAGGGATTAGAAACCATCTCTGCTGCCAGGTTCCAATCATTTTGGATTTTTAGTTTTGAAAACAAACGACTGGATAACGTAAATTTTAAGTATTACTAAGTGGACCTTTTAAATAGATGACTGAGTAATACTTCATCTAGATTCAGAAACTCGAAAATAAAGGAACACACCAAAAACAAAAAGTCTTTTTGAATCAGGAAGGTGATTTGCATAGAGGGGTTTCCATAGGATGGCAGTGTCTCCTGCCTTCCCCCCAGTAAGTAAAGCTCTTGATTCTAAATTCAGTGGACAGAGGGCCAGGTTTTATCTGATGCTTTCCTCCGGGTGCAGGGCCCAGGATTTCTCAACACAGCAGATTTGGGGGTGCGGAAACCGTGTGTTTGGGGAGAGTTAGAGCAACTCTAACCTACACACACACCACGAAGGCTGAAATCTAGGAAGGCCTAGAAAAGACGAACTCATATTCGAACGTTTTGCAATATATAGTAAAGAAAGAAAAAAGTGCCTTTCTCCCCGCGCCTATTTCATGCCATTAAGGGAAACTGACTCAAGCTTTCTCCGGTGAGCAAGGCCAGAAGCGAAACGCAGGGCCCACTCTCCCCCTCGCTACTCCGGGGGCGCAGGATGCTAACCGCGGCCCGGGCGGACTCGGCTCCCAAGTGCCGAGAGCTGCCCTGAGCTCGCCGGGCCAACCCCGCTCCGGCCTCCGCCTCCGGCGCCGGCTCCGAAGGCCTTCCCGGGGCCCAAAGTCCACGCCCACCGGGCCCAGAGAGGGCGTTGGGGCCTGCTCTCTCCCGGCACCAAAGGCCTTCCGCGGGTGGTAGGCCGAGTCGCAGGGGGGTCGGGGGCGCTCAAGGCCCCAGGGCTCCGCGCCGGCAGCGTGGGCCCGCAGACCTCACTGGGCCCGCATGGCCGTTCCAAGGGAGACAATCAGGTCGGCCGGGCCTGCATGACACAGCACGATCTGGCCCAGGCCCCGACCCGGGCCCAACGCAAACCCCGCCTAGGGGGCGCACGGGTGCGTAGCGTGGCCCAGCCGGCTCCTCCTTCGCTCCCGTCCCCTCGTCTCCTTCCTTCCATGTCTCCCTCTTTCCCGGTCTCCACCTCTTAGACGCGCCCACGGCCAGGCCCAGCCGGGCCTACCCAGCGCTGAGGGGCCCCCCGGTGCGCGCCCCCGCGGCGAGCGGGCGGGCACGCGCACACACACTCACTCAGCTCCGGAGGCCATGGCGCGTGCCTCTCCCGGCCGGCGGCTGTGGCAGCCCAAGGGTAACGGCTACGAGGGGTGGCAGGAGACCGTCTGGACCAGGGCTCGGCTCTCCCGGGCGGGGTGGCGAGCAGCGGCGACAAACCCGCAGGCAGCCTCCCTGTCGCTTCCTCCCAGCGGCACCCGTGCGGTGGGCGGGCAGGAGACGTTGGCTCCTGATCCGCGAGGAGGCAGCGGCAGCGACGACTGGAACGACGGCTACAGACGCTTCACTGAGACTGAGCCGAGAAGAGCCGAATCATCGGAAGAAGAGGTACGCTCACCTCAGCCAATCAGCGCCTGCCCTAGGGACTCCCGCCCGCCTCTCGGCGCCTCTCCCCAGCAACCCACGGACCAGAGCCAATCAGAAAATTCGCTTTGGCCTGGCTCCCGCCTCAAGTATGCATCGCCACGTCAATTGGCTGCAACGCTACGCTTCCTCGACGGATTGGTATTCTCCACCAATCAACAAAAGGAATGGGACCAGCTCGACTGGCGGAAGGAGTGTTCAATCTCTTAGAGGCGGACTCTCCCACTTGGCTCCAGCTCATTGGCTCCTGAGTTTATCCTGCTGGAAAAACCTGGCACAATGGATTGAACCCTTGTATTAGTCTGGTATTATTGTAGTATTAACCTACACATCTGTCTTCTTCCAAAATGAGGATTCACCCTAACCCTTCTCCTTGCTCCTTCAAAATGCTAACTCAGGCCACCCCTACTCTGGACCCTTTTTAACTAGCACTGCAGCTCTCAAACCACTCTATTTTAGTCATTGCACCCTCTGGTAAACGCTAGTCCCGAGGCGTTACAGTTCTTTGGGGCTTGGAGGTACACTCTTCCTCTTACCACTGGGTATTAATATTAATGATTTGAGGATGGAGGGCACCCAGTCCAGAGAGAGGTCAAAAGGCTACCAAAGAACACAGCAGATTCAAGAGAGCCTGAAGCAACAAGAAAGTTGCATGCTGAGTTGAAGTCTTTGGGCCCAAAATACCAGCTAGCCCTGACTATATTCAACAGGCAGTTTTGGTAGCTCGTTAACTTGATTCATCCTTCAGACACATTTGACTGAGGCAGTCTACTCTCAAATTCCTAGAATTTGGGATTAAGGAAGGGGTGGGAAGTCACTCTGAGAGACTCAGGTTTGCTTGTCTCTCCCCTCTAAGAATCAAATACCTGCCCTTGTCATGGAAGGCCTGCCTAGACCACCTTCCAGACCCACCTCCACTCATTCTGTCAGCTCACACAGGATGTTGTGGCTTGGGGCTTTGCTTTTAGGCAATAGAAAGGGCTAAAGTCTGCTTTCTAAGTAAGCATTCCCCTAGCCCAGGGGTCCTCAAACTACGGCCCGCGGGCCACATGCAAATACAAATATTGTATTTGTTCCCGTTTTGTTTTTTTACTTCAAAATAAGATATGTGCAGTGTGCATGGGAATTTGTTCATAGTTTTTTTTTAAACTATAGCCCGGCCCTCCAATGGTCTGAGGGACAGTGAACTGGCCCTCTGTTTAAAAAGTTTGAGGACCCCTGCTCTAGCCCTTTCTTCTACCCCAGTCCTCAAGTCATAAGGTAGATGATGTTGGGAGATGGCACCTTAGACAACCAGCACTCAAATGAACCAGACAGCTGTGTATGTAGTATATGTAGTAGGCAGACAAGAGATAGATATGAGATTTTACTCAACACAAGAAAAGGGGAAACAGGGGGAAAGGTGCTATGAGCAAAGTCAATGCCTTGTTGCGGGGAGAGGTTTCTCTGGAACCAGATGGCAATAACTAGGCCAAAAATTTTTTTCAGGCATATCACCAACCTTTCAAAAGCTGGACTTATATAGGAATGGTCATCTCCAAACACATTCCCCAAGGATGGTAAAGCAGAAAGCCCTCCCCACGGAAAGATGGCCCACCGGGGACCCAGCTCAGATTCTTTTAATCTTGGCAGCTACTAGTCACAAGGCTCCAGCAGAGATGTCCGAAAATCTTCAAGAAGGGTTTCACGGTCAGGAGGACGAATCCAGCTCAAACAGGTTTCAAGGTACAGGGGGAGAGACCTGGAGAGCAAGAAGGGTGAGGCCTAAGAGTAAAGGATAGGTGGAAGGTTGGGTAGCCCCTCCCTCCCTTTCATTCACCACCACCCACCCCAATAGGCCCAAGGATTCCAGGACACCAACTGCTCCTAGACCCAAGCCAGCAGGCCTCATCCTCACCATGTAGCATTCTCCTGTGGCAACTTAGTTTGGGCCTCCAGCCTCCGCCAAAGAGCAGTGGCCTCATCCCTCCGATCCAGCCTCCTTAGAGTCTGAAGCAGGTGAAATGAAGCGTCTCCATTACCTGTAGTCCCACCCCAGAATACAGAATCTTAGAACTTGACCCAGTCTTAGGCATCATTTTATGAAAGGGGAAACTGAGGCATAAAGCAGGGAACTGTCTTGCCTACAGTCACATACTAAACCAGGAGATTATTCCCAATCATTCCTACCCCTAAGCACTGCCCGCCCAGGATAAAGGGCTCAACTAATTCTGCTCCTGCCCAACACCATCATTGTCTTTGTGTCTGAGGACATTGGGAAGACTGGGAACTCTTAGAGGCCTTCATACACACTTGTATATGTCTTGTGTACGTCTGTGTATATCCCTAGTTATATACAGCACAATCCCATTCACCCCTCCTATCTAGGAACATCACTCACTACCTCCCTCATGAGCCTTTACATCCTTGTGCATCTATGCATAGCTGACGTCATGCAAATATACATACCTGGGCACACCTGCACACTGAGGAGGAAGTCCTGTAGTGCTTTGGTATCCTGGCCACTGGCCACCCATTCTAGTCCACGACTAATCAGGGCAGCTGCCCGAAGCTGTTGTAGTGCCACATCTGACAGACACCCCTGTTCACAGTTGGAAGCAGGCCCTGGGGATCCCCAAAGTCAAGAAGTGTGTTACCAGCCACGAAGTTACTAACTAAAACCCCAAGTCCCCTCTATCTCTTCTTGTGTCCGGAGTCTCTTTCTCTTAAATCTCCTGTTGGGCTGGGTCACATGTAAAGGGAACTGATATCCACTACGACCACTTTCAGGAGGGAAGAGGAAAACTGAGTCTAGATTACCTTGCTCTTTATCCTTAGGTATGTACCGGAAGAGCAGCTCAAGGCACCTGAAGTGGGACATAGAACAGTGGTAAAGAGGAGTCAAGCTCAGAAACTCTGGGGTGAAGAGGTAAGAATGGAGCTCACCAGTTCAAGTCCCAATCAGAAAATTATCCCTCCACACTTCCCCTAGGGCCCCCTGGTTGGCTTCCTGGGCTCACCGGCTAAATTCACTAATTGCTTGTTTTGGGTCCCCTAGTTGCATCCATGCTTGTCCCTGAAGCAGGTAGGTGGCAGAGACCCAGGGTGGGCAGTGTGGTGACTCCTTGGTTCCTTTTCTGGCATCTTTCCACAGCCAGGGCATTTTTGGAAGCAGAGATGATGTACGGCTCAGCAGCTCCTCACATATGGTTAAAGCATCCTGAGCTTGGCCTGCCTGGATCAGTGCTGCTGCTGCCTCCAAGAATATCTCAGGCATACACGGCCCTCGGGGGCAGGGAGGTGGAGAAAACTGGGGTGGGAGAAAGATGCAGTGAGCCACCACCCCCAACCTCTGGTACCACATGGAAACCACCCATTGCTTGCTGCCCTGGATCCCCTGTTCTGGGAAGCCTTCCTGGTCTGCCCCCTCTACCCCCTAGACTGGACAGACAGAACAGCAGAGGAAAAAACACAAAACAGAAATCCTGCTCTATTCCAAAGGAGACTCCAACTCTTTCCCCACCCCAACTGTAGAGAACCTTGAAGATATACTCACCTTTGGCTCCCAGCCATCCAACAACAGGGCCAGTAGGTCCAAATAATGCTCTACTGCATCCTCTGTCCTGAGGAGTCATAACCCATGAGCCTTACATTAGATCCTTGCAGGGACCTCCAAAGACTCCTAGCTAAGGGAGGGATGCTCAAGGGTCCTGGGGAGTGGGTGGTCTTGTGGCTCCAACCTTGACTCAGTATGGATATACCCTACTTACAGAATGGATTTGGGAGGACACTTCAGAGTTTTAAAAATACAGGTTAGTACACAGACAATAGAGGGGTGGGGGCATATGCTGGGGGACGGGAGTGGGCAGAGAGAGGTCAGTGGGGGGGGGGAAGGAGACATATGTAAAACTTTCAACAATAAAGAATAAAAAAAAGATAAACATGTACAAAAAATTTAAAAAATAATAATATACAGGTTAGTGTCTGGGAGAAGAGTTCAGGTCCAGTGGCAAGGCAGGATGTTGAGGAGTGGGGACCTAGGTCCTGCCACTGATTCATTCATCCCTCTGACTCACAAGAAGAGAAACTGAGTCAAGGTTGGAGCCACAAGACCACCCACTCCCCATCCCTGCTGGCAGCGCGCCCTAGCCCTGTTTGTATTTTGGGGCTGCAAAGCGAGATCCAAGCAACCACGTTACCTTGGCCTGTCGAACTAAAGGATGCTTTAACAGTGGGAAGAGGAGCTCGTGTGAGCAAGGCAGGACCTCACCTTCCCGTCTGTAGACATCGGCTTGCTAGCAGATGTTTGACCTGGCTCAGTGTGCCACAGTGAAGGGGTGAGGCTGGGTCAGGTTGTGGGAGTAGCAGCTCTACCTCAATAAGAAAATGGGGGACTTCAGAGCTAGGAGTGACACTCAAGGCCTGAAAGAGACAAAATAAGAAAGTATATCTATAATCTTTCGAAGCCATGCTTCCTTCCACTTATACCTTGATTAATTGCCTCACACAAGCACCCCAGCAAGCCCCATATCTTCAACTGGAATAGTTCCTTACCTCAACCAGAAGCTCCAGACTCTCCAGCTCTGCTGCTGTGTTCCCCAGTTGCTGATACAGCCTAGAGGCCTCCAGAAGCGGGGGACCACAGATTAATCCCCCCTTCAGGGCTGCAATCAAGTAGAGCAGAGCTCTCTGTGGATTGCCCTAGAGGAGAAGACGCAAGCCTCAGCCACCCTCACAAAGAAAAAAGCTGTCCATAACACCCATGGTTTCCCCAACCCACCCTAGCACTTTCTTTACCATCTTTCGGAGACAGGTCCCCAACATTGTGTACACCTGGACCAACACAGGCCGTGGGCATAGACCTGAGGCTGCTTCATGCAGGCTGATCAGTGCCCTGGGCAGGTTTCCTACGATCAGCTCCTGGAGGCCTGAGAGCAATCAGGGTGTGAGCTTAGAGAGGCCCATAAGACACGAATTAAATAGACTTATATATAGAACATGACAGGAAAGTCATGAGGCTAGAGACCCCTTAAGATGGGGAATGGGGAGGAAGGAATGAGACTGCTGACCTTGGCGATAGGCAAATGCTGTCAGAAGGATATCCCTCAAGCCTTGGGCATCCTGCAGGGTCAATGGGTCATCTGATTCCTTAGCTGGGGGGCTCCAAGTTTTTAGATGGAGCAGCAGATCCTCAGAGGACCCATTCTGGGAGAGGACCAAAGAGGATCCAAGTCTGTAACTATTTCTTTTTCTGTTTCAGTCTACCCTGGCTGGACCTTGAATTCAAGGGTCCTTCTGATCCTGTTCCCCCAATTCTAAGAGATAGTTGTGGGGAAAGGATAAAGGGAGGAAGAAAAACCAATGATCATCTATTCTAGAGTACCTCCTCACTCAGGATAAGCCCGTGAGGACACGGGGCAAGGACCATGTTTGAATTACTGATGAAAAGACTGGGAAGTGACTTCTGCAAGGACATGAGAACCCTACCACCACCTAAGATTATTAAGTGTGTTTTTTTATTGATTTTTTTTAGAAAGAGAGGAAGAGAGAGAGAGAGAGGGAAACATCTATTTGTTTTTCCGCCCATTTATGTATTTATTGGCTGACTCTTGTATGTGCCCTGACCAGGGAATAAACCCGCAACCTTGGTGCATCAGGATGCCGCTCCAACCAACTGAGCTACCTTGCAGGACATAAACTACTTTTAAAATGCTCCCAAGAGAATCCCTCCAATGAGCGACCAACCAGAGGAAGGTCACCTAAGATTCCTTGAGAGAACATAGCAGCCTTTCCAGCACAAAATGATCCTACTACAGCTGGGAGGAGTGGGAGGAAGGAAAAATCCCGTAGATCCAGGTCACTTCCCAAATTACCTGGCTGCCATTCAGGGTCTGCAGCAGCAAGGTCAGGTCCCCAAGATGGTCAGTGCTCAGCCAAAGGGCAGCCTGCAGGCCAGCCAGGTGGTGAAGGGCAGGGAGCAGCTCCGGCAGAAGGGAGGAAGCATGGAGGACGGAGTTCCACAGGCCCCTGAGCCCACATTCCAGCCTGGGCCCCACCTGTTTCTGGGTCTCCAGCACTATAGAGTACACACACACACACACACAGCTGAGATAGGACCTCATCTCTGGCTTCTCTTTTATACAGGAGTCCAAAGACCACAAAGGTGTTCCTGGTCTGAGGAGCACATGGAAGATCAGAGAAGGGCATCTCTCTTCATGGAGGTGGCAGATTATGTTGCTCCTCCCATCCCCCTTGCAAGGACTTAAACCCAGACTGAGGCTGGCAGGGGCATGGGAGACATTCTCTGGCCCTCACCTCTCTCCAGGCCCCTTTGGATATCCTGTGCCTGGTCCTCAGTGAAACCCTGGGCCAGGCTTGCCCTCAGGGTAATGAAGTTGCAGATGACCGTCAATTCCAAGGGGAGAACAAGAACAGCTGCAGGGAGTCCTAGAGCAACAAATGCTGGTCTCACAGGCTGCTCCCCCATAAAAGAGTCCCTAAACACCCCACCTCAACCAAATGGCCTCAATGAAGAATGCACCCTTTAAAAAAGAAAAGACTCCTTGGACAGAGTTTGGAAAGGGCAAAAAGTTCTCCAGATTAGACCATTCTGGGAACCATGTCTTCAAATGCTGCTGCTGGTGTGTGTGTGTGTGTGTGTGTGTAGCCAGGAGATTCACTTGTACAAAGACATCCACTCCCTGTGTGTACCTTAAACAGCCCCCCCCCCCCATCCTGAATAATCGCCTCAATCCCAGAAATGGTGAAGAGGTCTCTGGCTGTGGAGGGGCAGGAGTGTGTGGGTTGCGGGGACAGGAGTGGGGGAGTGGGGGGGGGGCGGTTTGAACTGACCATCCTGAAGAGGACCCTGCTTACCCTGCAGACTCTGGAGGAGTCCTCTGAGCCCTTCCAGCGCATCTTGAGCCAATTGCTGTCGCCTCGGAGACAGACCCAAGTCCTGAGCCACCTGCCAAACATGGGGTGTAGCGTCACGGAGAATAAGCCATTTCCTCTACCCCTGCAGCAGTGGCAAGGGGCGTCATTCTCCAGTCATTTCTGGCTTTAGGAGGAAGTCAAGCTCACCCCCTCCCCATTGGCTGGGGTAAGTCCACAGCAAACCCTCTTTCTGGTATTTTGGGGCTGCAAAGCGAGATCCAAGCAACCACGTTACCTTGGCCTGTCGAACTAGCTGGTCATTCTTTTCCCTCCACAGGTCCAGGCAGCTGGCTTGTGGCACTGAGGAGCCCAGAGGGGTCTGACGGGACATGGCTGAGCCCGGAGACCTGGAGAGGGCTGAGAAAGGGTAAGCCTGTCCCCACCGAAGCCCCCACCCGAGGGGGAGGGCCGTGCACCCTCCTCGCGGCCCGCCGGCTCTCACCCTCGCCTCCAGTTGGCCGGGCCGGCAAGACTCTCAGCTGCTGTTGGTTGTCTCCGAGGTACACTCCCCCGCGGGAAACTCGAAAAAGAAACGATCCGGACACGCCAGTGAGGAAGGCAGAGGCGGGCCGGGAGCCGGAGGCGTGTCTCAGAGCGGAGTTCTACCGCTCGCCGTTCCACCAGCTGGACTCTCGAGCCCAGGCTTTAAGAAATCGATATTGAAAACAGAGCCCGCGGGCTCAGCGCCTCCCTCACAGCCACACTTCCAGGTCTATGGTTTCCCCGCCCTCCGGGGAGGGCAGGCCGTGCGATGCATTCTGGGAATTGTAGTACCGCCGAGAGAAGCTAGAAAAGTTTGGCCCGGAAGCAAGTGTCTCCAAAAGGAACCGACAGGAGACCGAGGCCCTGGGTAATCGGGCCATCCTTTTTCTGTTCACCATGGAGCATCAACACCCTCACCACAGTCGGCTCGACCGCCTGCAGGCTGCCTGCTGGCAGCGCGCCCTGGCCCTGTTTGTGCAGCCTGCACTGCTGCTCACAGGTATAGTACCTGCCCAATCCTTTCAGCAAATGGAGCCAGGAGACTTGGATATCCGGGTGCAACAAACAAAAAACAACTGCGACCATTACCTCACATAAAATCAACTCAAAATGGGTAGGTTGGACTTCATTAAAATGAAAAACGCTTATGCTACAAAGACACCATCAAGAAAATTCAACCACAGCCCGGCCCACGTGGCTCAGTGGTTGAGCTTCTGTCTATAAACCAGAAGGTCATGGTCCGATTCTGGTCAAGGACACATGCCTGGGTTGTGGGCTCCATCCCCAGTGTGGGGTGTGCAGGAGGCAGCTGATCAATGATTCTCTCACATCATTGATGTTTCTCTCTCTCTCCCTCTCCCTCTCAGAAATCAATCAAAATACATTTTTAAAAAGAAAGAAAATACAACCACAAAGTGGTAAAAAATGGTTTGCAAACCATACATTTCATAATGGACTTGTATCCACAACATGTAACTCTCAAAGCTCTATAATAAAAAGACTTACTTGAAGCATTTTAAAGCAGGCAGAAAAAAAAAACGAGCTGATATCTTACCAGAAAAGATACATGAATAGCTAAGAAGCACACAAAAAGATGCTCAACGTCATTAACCATTAGGGAAATACAAATTAAAACCATGAGATACCATTATGCACATACACACAAAGAATAGTTATAATAAAAAAGACAGGTAATACCAAATGTTGGCGAAAATGTGGAGAAACTGGAATCCTCATACATTAAAGATGGGAATTTAAAATAGTACAGTTACTTTGGAAAAGTTTGTCAGTTTCTTTAAAAGTTAATCATAAACTTATATGACCTAGCAATTCCACTCCAAGAAAATGTGGACGAAAGGGGCCACATGCTAACCTGACAAACTCAGAGGTCTGCATGGGAGTCTTGCAAACTCAAAGACCTAAAGTAACCACAAAGGATGGTCTGAAATTAAACTTTAACTAAAAGCAGTTATGGTGGGTAGTCACCTCCTAAGCCTGTATCTTCCCTGATGAGGTCAACTTTTACCTTAACTGAGCTTATTGTCTTTTTGCATCTACGATAACATATTATTGAAACGTCAGGGTAACTTGTAACTTTTTTTGGACCCCTCAGGGCACAACCAAATATCCTGGGCTCCAGGACAGATACCACAAATTCCTTCATTGTTATTATCATGTTGTTGACTGCTAACTATCCCACCTAAGTAATGTGTCTATCATTTTACTTTTTATACAATCCCAGAGGTTCCCCCCCTTTTGCTTTCTCCTGCCTCCCTAATCTATCACCAATGGATTTCATGTAACCCACTTATGTCTCCTCCTTTGATGTAATGTATAAAACAAGGTGAAA
This sequence comes from Myotis lucifugus, assembly GCF_000147115.1. NCBI lineage: Eukaryota > Metazoa > Chordata > Mammalia > Chiroptera > Vespertilionidae > Myotis > Myotis lucifugus. Next base: position 260,188 of record NW_005871294.1, on the reverse strand, counting down.
AAATACCATTCTCCAGAGCATTATCCCAATCCATTGAGATTCTGCTTCCTAGCAACTGTGGACAGGTTGGCTCAATAAACTCACAAAAATTCTTTATAGGTTTGAATGTTTTTATATTAACAAAATCCTCCCAAGAGAAATGAAAACAGACTTGTATGCAAATGCTCATAGTAGTTTATTTTGTTGTTGTTGTTAATCCTCACTGAAGATATATATATTTTTCCACTGATTTTTAGAGAGTGGAAGGGAGGAAGAGACACAGAGAGAAACATCGATGTGAGAGAGGTACATCTATTGTTGCCTCCCGCACAGGATGGAACCTGTAAGCAAGGTACATGCTGCAACCCGACCTTTCAGTCCTCGGCCAGGGCACTCATAGCAGTTTTTAAAAACATATTCACAATGCTTTTAAAAACTGGAAATAATCCAAATGTCCATCAGATCATAGCCATGCAATGGAATATATGACTCAGCAATAAGTCATAAAGTGATAATGTACCAATATGGATGAATCTCACAACCTTATTCTAAGTCAAAGAAACCAAACCAAAAGACCACATATTGCATTCCATTAATATGAAATGTCCAGAAAAGATAAATTATAAAGACAAAAAGAGTGGGAGGGGATTGATTGTAAACAAAGACAGGGAATTTGTGGAAGTGATGAAAATTTTCTAAAACTAAATTGTAGCACTTGATAATAGTTTTTTACATATGATATGAAGAGAACAACATGGCAAAAGAAAAAATAGAATAAAATGAACATCAAAACTTTAAAATTTTATTTTTATGTGCTATATAAATAGGTTAATTAGCAGTATAACTAAATAGTAAGGCTGCCAGTCTCCTTCAGACAAATGAACAAACAAAACTTTAAAATTCTGTGCTTCAAAGGACACTGTCAAGAAAATGAAAAGAGCCCTGACCAGTTTGGCTCAGTCGATAGAGTGTTGGCCTGCGAACTGAAGCATCCCGGGTTCGATTCCAGTCAAGGGCATGTACCTTGGTTGTGGGCACATCCCCAGTAGGGGGTGTGCAGGAGGCAGCTGATCGATGTTTCTAACTCTTTATCCCTCTCCCTTCCTCTCTGTAAAAAACCAATAAAATATGTTTTTAAAAAAAGAAAATGAAAAGATGACCCACAGAATGGATAGAATATTTTCAAATCATATATGTGATAAAGGACTTGTATCTAGAATATATAAACAATGTTTATAACTCAATGATAAAAAGAAAAGCCAATTAAAAAACAAAGGATCTGCTCAGCCTGCGTGGCTCAGTGGTTAAGCGTAGACCTATGAACCAGGAGGTTGATTCCCGGTCAGGGTACATGCCCAGGTTGTGGGCTGTCCCCAGTGTGGGGCATGTGGGAGGCAGTCGATCAATAATTCTGTCATCATTGATGTTTCTCCCTCTCTCTCCCTTCCTCTCTGAAATCAATAATATAAATTATATACAATAATATATATATAATACAAATAATAAAGTAAAAGGTGCAAACAACCCAAATGTCCATCAGTACATGAATAAACAAAATGTGCTATATCCATACAATGGAATTGACCATAAAAAACAAAGTACTAATTCACACTGCAACATAGATGAACCTTGAAAACATTAGGCTGAGTGAAAGAAACCAGACATAAAAGACCACATATTATATGAATCAATTTATATGAAGTATCCAGAATAGGCAAATCCACAGAAACAGAAAACACATTAGTGGTTGTCACAGGCTGGGGGCAAAGAGGATTGGAAGTGACTGCTAATGGATAAGTGATTTCTTTTGGGGGTGATGGAAATATTCTGGAAATAGTAGTGGTGGTAAGACACTGTAAATGTACTAAGGGCCAATGAATTGTACACTTTCGTTTGTTTTCAAGAGAACATTTATTGGGTAAATTACAGAGGTAGAAAAAGTAATTCCTAGAAGAAATGGGCTTAGGAAATGAGTTATGGAGGTAAAGGGCCCTTGGAGCTTGGGAGAAAGGAAGCCAGGTAACCTGCCTGGGGCAGGGAGTGGGAGGGAAAGCATGGGAGTCCTCCATCCTAAGGGTTTTAAGGATGATTTTAGGGGAGGTCCTTTGTTAGGCACCTGGGGCTTTCCATCTAGGTGACTTTCTGTACCTGGCCCATTGTCCTTGTTCTGCTCATTGTCTGTCTAATTGCATACTACAATAAGACCCCCTGCCTTTCCCTAAGGGAAGGTCTGAATTGTACACTTTTATTTTTTTCAATATATTTTTATTGATTTCAGAGAGGAAGAGGGAGATAGAAACATCAATGATGAGAATCATTGATTGGCTGCCTCCTGCATGTTCTCTACTGGGGATTGAGCCCCCAACTTGGGCCTATGCCCTTGACTGAATCAAACCCGGGACCCTTCAGTCCACAAGCTGACACTCTATCCACTGAGCCAAACTGCTCAGGGCCAGGCTATATACTTTTAAATGGTTAATTTTATGTTATGTGAATTTTACCTGAATTTTAAGAGAGAAAAAGAATGAAGTAGTGATACATGGTACTATATGGATGCATCTTGAAAACATTATGCTGAATGGAAGAAGCTAGTCACAAAAGGCCATACATTTTTACGAAGTGTCCAGAATAGTGGTCGCCTAGGGCTGGTGGTGCAGGGGGAGGCATGGAGGGTAATAGGAAAAAGTATCTAGTTTCTTTGTGGGTTGGTGAAATGTTCTAAGACTGATTGTAGTGATGGCTGTATAACTCTGTGAATATACTAAAAATCATTAAATTGTAGACTTTAAATGGGTAAATGTTATGGTAAATTGTGCCTCTGTAAAGCTCTTTTTTAAAAATAAACACAATGAATTAGTGTGGAAGGGGCTCTCTGATGTCAAGTAAAAGGCAGGGATACAAATTTTTAATAGTATAAACCAGCGGTTCTCAACCTGTGGGTTGAGACCCCTTTGGCGGTCGAACGACCCTTTCACAGGGGTCGCCTAAGACCATCCTGCATATCAGATATTTACATTACCATTCATAACAGTAGCAACATTACAGTTATGAAGTGGCAACAAAAATAATTTTATGGTTGGGTCACAACATGAGGAACTATATTTAAAGGGCCAGAAGGTTGAGAATCACTGGTATAAATCAATGTGCTAACAGGTCTTTCTCTAAAAGAATCTTGTAGATATTTTGGGAGAAAAGGAAACAGTGGTTGGCAGATCAGATTATCTTTAGGCTCCAGGGAAGGGGACTCCCAACAAAGAAAATCAGGAGGCGGGGATGTACCTAAAATCCTTCCCCTGTGTCTTGAGATGGAGAAAAGGTCTTTATTTCTTTTCACAAAGGCATTGTCTGCTCACTAAATGATGCCTGGGAGTTGTGTCCACCAGATTGAGGGAGGGTAAGGGACTTTTTCTAATTCATCTTATAGGCTAGCTGGGGCCTAACTTCTCCCCTTGCATTATTAAGTCTATCCCTGCCAGGATCTAATGTCCTATCCTCTAATTGCGTGAAACAGTACACTTTTCATCATCTTCCTATTTGACCTTTATTAGCACTAAGGACTGTTGGCCATTAATAATTAGGACTCTTCCTTTAGCTACCACAGCAGTGAATGCCTTTACTGCACAAACACTGCTACTCAGTTTCTCTTCTTAACTTGTGAGGTAAAGGTAGATGTTATCCCACAGTTTTAACATCCACTCTTCTTTCAGTGGTCTTATCTCATCCTGTCCTGAGTACTCTCAAACCTCAAACCGCAGTCCTGACCTTTCTCCTCAGAGCCTGTTCCTCACTCTTTTGATGGACATCTCCACAGGGATTTCATGTCAGCACTTCCACATGCTACAGGAGTAGGGAGGTGGATGGAGGACACGAGATAAATATGAGGAGCATTAGATTCATACAGTTTTGGCATCAAGTTAGGAATAATCAATGGGACAAAGTAGAATGCTTTAAGCTGGGCAAGTAGGTCTAATAAAAGGCAACACTGGTTGGGAAACTAGGGAGGCCTCCACAGAAGTGAAGGCAAAGGGTGTTCTGGATTGAAGCACACAGTAGAGGAGACAGCACTACTCAGGCAGTGAAAGTCTGTGTGCTCCAAGATGCCTGGGCTTGTGTTTTCAGCCATTTTTTTTTAACAGTCAAAGCATGATTTGGGAAGAGCTGGGGGAAGTGAATTCACACCACTGCAACTATTTCCCAAAGGTTCTTAGGTACAGCAGTTCTGCAGAACTGATCCCATCTGTGCCAGGTGGGAAGGGTGACTTACACTCCCGCTAGCCCATACAGGACAGTGGGGGCTTCCCCACATCTCAAACACACTCATTTACATTATTTTATTCCACTTTGGAGACCACCCCCAGTCCCAAAGATGCATTTGAAACAGGAGTTAAAGATCAAGCCCCACTATGCTTTTTAATTATAAAATAATAAAGTCCCAGATGCCAGTAGCTCCTGGCTGCATGGTGGTAAGAGGTGCGGCTGAGCCTCTCTTGCAGATGATCCAGCACCCTTACAGGCCAGACTAGATTGTTCTTCAGTTCTCCGCACAGCCAGGAGTCAACACCCACAGCCTAGGCTACCTCTGCTGGGCCAGAACTAGCTGTTGGAACCAGGAGCTCACAGCACCATCCACTCGCATCACCAAAGCGAGGCCCAGGAACAGTCCCACGCTGCTCACAATGAAGCCCATGGCCTCAAAAATGAACCTGCAAAGAAAGGTGGAGGGTATCAGGGGACACTGAGAGTAGGTCTAGAGCCTTTTCCCTGCTGAGGCAAAACCCTGTCCACTCTGGATGTTCATTCTTTGTTCCCAGTTTCACCCTCTACTTCTCAAGCAAAATCCACTCACTTGGGGGCGAACACCTTCCAGACCATGAGGTGCCTGCGGAGGATGGAGGCTGCCAAAGCACAGGCCAGAATCTGAGGGAGGAGAGGAGGAGCCAAGTTACTTGGGAAGAGGAGGAAGCAGGTCAAAGAGAGTTGCTGTGGGCCCCTGTGAAGAATGAGCGAGTAGGAAGTACTATGTGCCAGTGGGAAAAAAACTGGGCTTGGGCCAACACTTAGAGATCTAATTCTTCGCCTGGCCCCACCATGACTCGCTGGGTGATCTTGGGCAAACACTATCCATTTGTGCTGCTAACACTCAGGCTCTGCCTCCCAGGTGGAGGAAGATGTCACAATCACACCCCTGCGTCTGAAGGAAAGGAGGAGGATCCCTGACCACAGCTTGGGAAAGAATCCTGGCCATCACTTCAGTTTTTCCCGTCAGAACACCAATAGAGTGATCCCAATGCAACAACAGGGTCTACATCTAGCTCGTAGAGAGGAAACAATCTAAGTCTAGGTTCAAGTTTCAATACTGCCATTGGAGCTCCCTAACCTTGGGCAACCACTTCACTTATCTGAACCCCAGTCAAAGCTCTCTCCCAGGGTTTTGGCAAAGTATGAAAGAAGGGATGTGATGTACACACATGAGAAAAGGTCACTAATTCCATGATCTCCCCCTGAACCCACCTGAATACCAAGGACAAAGAGGTACTTGAGGCCCAGCTGCAGCAGTGCTACATTGAAGTGGTGAGGCGCATCCCGGAGCCGCATCTCCATCAGTGGCTCCTCCTCCTCCTCCTCAGGCCCAACTCTGGCCTCAGCTTCATTCCCGTGGGGCTGCCGCCTCTTCTGGGACCCTTGGCTCTCACACAGGAAGGGCCAGAGCAGGAGCAATGGGCAACCTACTGCCTCAGAGGAAGGCAGGGCAGAATCAATGGAGGACCCAGGGTCCAGGCAACCTGGCCCTCAACCACCCTAGTTCACTCAGCCTCCAATTAACATAGGCCAAGGGGTGCCAGAGATCCAACAAAATTACATGTCCCCACTCAAATCCAGGGGGTTCCTTTCCTTCTGCAAAGCCAGAGTAAACAGTGGGAGCAAAGGAGTGAGGAGGTACCTGCAAAGAGGAGGTGGGAGGCAAAGGTGTTGGCTCCCACCAGCAAAGCAGGCAGCCAGGTAGAGGAGCCATGACCCTCTGGGAATCCCACGAAGGCCGCGTGCCAATGGATGGTTGGAAAGACAGGCTGGTGACCCGTGGAATAGAAGGTCTGTGTGGCCATGAGGGCCCAAGCTGAGACTGCCTGCCACGGCACAGTAAAAGGACCTGGGGAAAGAAACATGCCTCTTTATAGTCCTATCCCATTTCCTAATCCATAGCCTACCGCCCCACGATCATATACTACTACTGCTTCAATGCTAATTCTCATACACACACATGCCCATCACCCCAGCCTCCTATCGTCAATATTCTGTTATACTAATGCCCGCTGAGACACAAAACCCCATTACTCTAATCCGAACCCCTCTGTGGTCAATTTCTTTTCTCCCCCATATACACATAGCTCACTATGACATTATATACGGGTAATTCACCACTCCCATGACTGGAAAATCAGAAAATGCACTCATGCAGCATTTCCTTAAGAATGAGTCTTACAGTACTCCTTGTCTCCCTCCTTCACGAACCTTGCTGGCCCCCAGAGCTAATGGTAGGAATCAATTAGCTTGGTTACAGCAGATAAGAGAGAACATCACAAAGACCCTCCCAACTGTGTGAGGTAGTAGAGCCTGTGTCAAGGTGAAGAACCTGAGGAGCAACACCAGCCTGAAAACAAACTCATATCCCTACTGTCCTTGGATTAATCAGGGCTGAGATATGTATTTACCAGAGGTAGTGATGGGTATCCCAGCAGCAAGCAGATGCAGGAGAAGGAAGCTCTGCAGAAACAGAAGCAGGAACACAAGGCTGATGCGCTCTGCGTGCAATAGCAGAAGTGGGAAGGCCAAGAGGGTGAGGGCCGTGACCATAGCAGCTGAGTAGACACTCCCCAACTGATAGGCAGCCACAGTCAGGGGACCCTGAGATTTGGTTCTCTCCAGCCGGCCCCGGATCTCCTCCTGCATATGTCGGTAGATTTGAGGAACCACATAATCCAGGTCAGCCTGAGAAGTGGGGGGGCCTGAGAAGGGAGTGAGGACAGTCCTCATCCTTGGAGCACCCATCGTCGCCTTTGCCAGCACCGTCACAGGCCTCCAGAGCAACAGCAAGAGCCCTGAAGCAGCCAACCCTGCAACAGCCCTAGGCAGCACAACTGATGCACCAGTAACCAGGGCTCGGAGACGTGGGGGTGCTTCATCAGCTCCCGATGACAATGCCCAGTAGGCAGCAGTGCCCAGGACCATTAGGGGCAGCCCCCAGCGCACAAAGAGCACAGGGGGCTCGGGGCTCTTGAGATTACCGTAGCGGCGAAGCCACAGGCGCACAGCAGCTAACAGGGCCACCAGGGCCCCCACACAAGCTCCATACCACAAATTCTTAGCTCGACCACCCACCATGGACGCCAGGGGACTCAGCCAGGGAGAGGAGTGGCAAGCAGGAGTCTCTTCAGGGCAGCGATGAAAAAGCCCAGCTAGCCTTATACACAAAAGCAATCCAACTCCAAGCCCCAGGGCATGCGTTCCCTTGTGCCGTGAGGGGCCTGTTTGGGCCGAAAAGCGGGGTATTGTGAGGAGCTTAGGTGGCAGCAGCTTGCCCTCCCAGTGAAGCTGGGCAACCAGGAGCAAGATAAGTGAGCCCAAAAGGAAGCGGATGGCCCTGGCCTCGGCTACAACAAAGCTATCAGAGAAGAAAGCAGCAAAGCGAATGAGCAGAAGTAACAGAACAGGCCTGGGAAAGGGAAGCAAGGCTGCAAGAGGCCTCTTGGACCCCCAGCCAGCCCAGGCTTTCCACAGAATATGCAGAACTGAACCCATTGCAGCCATAGCGCCTAGAACCACTGGATCCAGCTTCAGCTCAGTAGTTGCCAGAAGGCCAGCACACACTACAACCCCAGCCAGACCCCAGGCCACGGGTATTAGGAGGAGAGGGCGGAGGTGAAAGCCTGGGGATGTTGCCCACTGGGCTATCAGCAGGCAGAGAAAGCAGGCAGCAGCCAAAAGAGCAGCACCCCCTGCCATGCGGACCAGAGAAAACCGAGCCCACGACTCAATGCACATGGCCCGAACTCCCCGCAGGAACTCCTGCAGCTCAGTAATCACAGTCTGTAGGGCTGCTTCGGCCCCCTGGGGGCTCTGCAGAAGCCGTAGGTAGTCAGCAGAGGCCTTGGAGAAGAGGTTGTTCAGCCGATGAAACTCCTCAACTTGGAGGTCCTGTGCAGCAGCTGAGTAGGTGTGAAGAAATCGAAATACCTGGCAGAAAAGGTCAGAGGCCAAGGGGCACAGATCAGATGTTAGGACAGAGGCAAAGACAGGTATTACCAAAAAGGGTACCTAGAAATCAGGGACCCAAACTCTGTCCAGGACAGGGGGGAAGGGAAGGATAATGGAAGGAGGACATGGCTATGGAAGGTGAGATTAAGACTAAACAGAGGACAAGAGTGGGTCATTATGCTTTTCCCATGTCTGTCCTAGCTCAGTAACCTGGAAGCCCAGCCCATTACTTACCTGCTGGGCATTGAGATAGAGAGCTGTAGCTTGGGCCAGAGCAGAGGAATGAGGCTGGGAGTCTTCAACCGCTGAGAACAGCTCAGCCATCACCTCCCCGATGTTACCAAATGGGATGGGCAGGCCCAGCAGCAGGGCCAGCGTAGGCACAAGGCTGATTTGAGGAACTACCTCTGGCTCCTAGAGGAGAGGACGGGGGTCAATAGGTTCACCACAGAGCTGAAGTCAGTGTTTGGGATGGGAGACATAAGGGTGTAGGTAGGAAATGAGAATGGGGGATGCCAAGAGGTCATCAACTTGAGGCCTAAAATAGAGGCTATTATCATGACAAGGGTTGACAACCTGGAAACCAAAGCACAACTCAGGCCTCACCTCTGGTGGGGCCCGCAGGAAGAGAGCTGTGGGACTGTACAGAAAAAGGGCGGCCGAGATCTCCAGCTCACTGTCCCCTCCATGGTCCCCACTCTTGGTCATCCCGTGGTCCCCAATCACCACCAGCAGTGTGTCATTCTCCAGACGTTCGACAATTCCCCTGGGGGCCAAGAATGTGTCAGGAGGTAAGGACGGATAAAGATTTTTCTCAGGGGCCCATTCACCCCCAGCCATAATTTCCATTATTAGGGTCAGAGGTGACACGCGAACTCATTTTTTGGTTGATTTTTCTTTGTTAAATGGCATTTAAATATATAAAACAAATATCAAAAATATAAGTCTTTGTTTTACTATGGTTGCAAATATCAAAAAATTTCTATATGTGACACGGCACCAGAGTTAAGTTAGGGTTTTTCAAAATGCTGGCACGCCGAGCTCAAAAGGTTCGCCATCACTGGCCTAGAGAGATACCTCTTCAGTAATAACCTTATTGCCCAAAGCCACACACTAAACTACTCAAGATGGATGAGACCCCTAGCTTCAGAAAATGGCCTAGAGAAGACAGATCCACCCAGGAAAGAGGCTCCAATGTAAGGACTTTTCCTCTTGGGACCACTTATCCTGAGATTCTCAGACACAAACCCCATCTCCCAGCCAATATCCCACACTCACTGGATCACCTGGTCCATTTGGCTAAGTTTCTTGGCCATTTCAGGGTGGTGAGGTCCGTGCTTGTGACCACAGTGATCCACACCCAGGAAGTGAGCAATCAGCACATCCCATTCACCACTGTCCACTGTGAAGGGGAGAAGACTGAGCACAGGGGACTAAGGCCCACTCCTCAAACCCAGCCAGGCTCTGGTGCTCCTATGTCCAGGAGCATCAAGCCCAGGCCACTGCACCCATTGAAGGCTCAGAATCTGAGGACTGAAGCAGCCCTCCCAGCCCCCACACTTAGGCCTGCCTCTGGCCCTATGCTCACTGGTTGGGTAGAGATGTTCCATGATGCCATTGTCCACTGTGTGTAGGTCTCTGACATTGAAGGAGGAGAAGAAGAAAGCTTGGGAGAAAGCTCCAGGAAAAAGATCTTTCCAGGTATCATCTCCCATGAAGACCACACGCCTTCCTGCAGGGGCATGAGAGTGGGTCACAGCCTGAACAGGGCAGGGGAAAAGAGGAGAGGAGGCCCTTTAAAACCCATCAGAAATCCCAGCCATGTACTTTAAGGCAAAGAAATCCCATCCAGCAATTCTTTATCCTTAAAAGTCTAAAATTTTCTGCTAGGAAGCTTTTCCTGATAACCATACTCCACCCAGACCTCTCACTCCTTGTTCCTACAAAAAGCTCTGCTAGTTCTCGGTCTCTGGCTATCTCTGCTGCTGTTTTTCCTGGGTGTGTCTTGCTTTTTCCAAGTCAATGAATGGACAACTTGTGACACTGTCCCGATCCACATCTTCTCCTCTTCGTCTCTCTCCTGCTCCTTTACTGAGAGCGCCCAAAAGTAAAACCATACCCCATGCACATTAGGAACTTCAGAAGGGCAAAGCCTAGACTTGTGCTCCCTGCATTCAGGAACCTGGCCTCTTTCTCCCCCCTCCCTCCCCCCAGCAATGTCAAGCATGCAGCTAGACACCTGAAGTTCTTCTAAAGAAGAAACCTGTCAAAGTACTTCTAGCCTCCAAAGAGGCCTAGACTGACCTGCACTGGTGAGCTGCTTAATGAGATTGTCTTCCACTATGGCGTAGCTGGCAAAGTTACTGCCAGCATCAATAAAGGTAGGCAGTGAGCCAGTGGTGAGGGCCTTCAGGCGCTGCATGGTCGTAGTGGGAGGATCAGCCTTAGATTGGTAGAGCCTGGCATGGTGGGGTTGAGTCTCCAGGATCCTTTGCAAGGAGCCCAATTTGCCCAGGAAGGGCAGGGAGACGGAAGGCTCCCCAGGAACGTGTGAGCGCTGTGGCTGGGCGAAGTCAAATCTCAGAGCATCTATCAGCACCAACACAACCCGGGAGAATCGGGAAGCCATCCAGCAGGCCCCGGGCTCCCCCTGGCTCCTCCATGGCAGAGGCCCAGGGCCTGGGGGCTCTTGGCAGCTGCTATGGTTGGTGAGCTCCAAACGGGTGAGCAGGAAACCACTGGTGAAGAGGGCAATGCCAGCGTAGAAGAGGAAGCAGACCCAGACCAGGAAGAGCAGCACCGAGATCTTCTGCATCCTAGTGGTGGCGGCCGGGCGGAGAATGCATCACTGTGGGGCAAAGAACCATTGGGTATTCTGGTGCCTCAATGAAAGCCCAGCTAGAGTCACTTCCTCCTGGAAGCCTTGCTGAAGATAAAGCAGTTCCATAGCCAACCCAGGGCACTGTTCCTCTCCACCAGGGACACCAGTGCTTCTGACGGTGAGGTCTGCAGACTGGGCATCAACCTGGAGTGGCCATTTAAAAGTGCTGATTCCCTGGCCCCCACCCCAGATCTCCCGAATCAGGATCTTTGGGAGCGGGGCACAGGAATTCGCACACGGACTCCAGGAGACACTAGTGATGAAAAGCAGTCCACGAGGGGGGACTTATTCCAAGTGGTAGACTGCTCGCGGATGGCCCGTTTCTCCACCTCACCTTGCCCACCTCAACACCCCTGGGTGGTCAGGGCTCGCAGCCTCCGGGGAACCTGCGGGACAGGCTGACGGCGCCGCCTGGCGCGGCCGAGGAGACGCAGGGGAGCAGTCACACCCGCTTCCGGAAACCCAGGATCGCCGGACCGGGGCGCGACCTCCTCGGGGCCGCGGGGCAGAGCCGGCGGGGTCTAGAGGCGGTTGGGCCTCGCCGGGAATCCAGTCGTCCGGACGGCTCTGCGTCCTCTGGTGGTTACTCGGCCTCCGCCTGGGCAGCCTAACCCCAGTCCTGTGCACCTAGGCTGCGAGCTGGTGGAAAGTTCCCTTTCTTCGAGGAGGGCCTCGGAGCCCCTAGCTCACCTTGAACGGCGCCCGGAAGTGCATCGGAGGCGCCTGGGTCTTGAGACCACAGAGGTGCGCGCGCCGAGCAGAGCGGCCCGCGGGGCCACATCGCCATCTGCCGGCGCCTACGAGCAAGTTCGGCAAGGAGCGCAGGGCAAGAGGAAGTTTGATGTGAGATTGTAGTAATTTAGGAGAATTGGGTACAAGAAACAAAGTTAGGCAAATTCAGGGAACCGCTGTCCATTCTTGGTTAAGACTAAGAGCTAGGTCTCTGAGTCAAACCGCTTAAACCCTAGATCCTCCACTCACTGTCATTATTGGATGTTACCTCATCTGTAAAATAGGGATATATGGTATTTGCATTCCCCGTTTCCTTTAGCTGACTCCAACTGATTTTATTATTCCCCCTCTCCAAGTCTCTCACTGAATCTTACAACTCAATAAAAGGCAAATAATACCATCTAAAAATGAGCTAAGGATCTGAATACACATTTCTCCAAAAATATATAAATGACCAATAAATACATGAAAAGCTGTTCAGCATTAGCCATCAGGGAAATACTAGAGATATATATTATAACCACTAGGATGGTTATAATAAAAAAGACAAATAGCAAATATTGGCGTGGATGTGGAGAAATCTGAACCCTCATATACTGCTGTTGGGATGGAAAGTAGTCTAGCAATTCTTCAAAAAGTTAAACATAGATCAAGCAATTCCACTCCTAGGTATACACCTAAGAGGAATGAAAACATATATCCAAACAAAAACGTGCACATTAATGTTCACAGCAGCATTACCCATAATAGTTCAAAGGTGAAACCTACCCATATAGCCCTCACTAATGAATGGATAAACAAAATATGGTATATCTATACAATGTAATATTGTTTAGCCATAAAAAGGAATGCTACTACGTGGATGAACCTCAAAAACATTATGTGAAAGAAGCCAATCACAAAATAACACATATTACATTATTCCATTTATATGAATATCAAAATCTAGAGAGATAGAAAGTGACTAGTGGTTGCCTAGGGCTGGGGGAGAGGAGAGTGACTGCTAATGGGTACAGGGTTTTTGTGGCAGGGTGGGGATGAGGGAGCAGTGGTGAAAATGTTTTAAAATTGTGGTGGTTGTAAAACTCTGAATATGCTACAAATTACTGAATTTACACTTTCAGTGGGTGAATTGTATTGTATGTGAATTACATCGCAGTAAAACTACTGTTAAAAGCCAAACATCTCTCTCTGGTTTTTCATACCAGAGTAGAACCTAAGTTCTTGTAGTGGCCCTACATGTGTACACACCAGCTCCCCACTTCCCTGATTCATCTAGGAGTCACTTCTGTTTCCTTAATTCTGTTCCATCCACTACAGCTCCTTTGCTCTTCCAGTTATAAGACAGAGATGCTCTGCCTCAGGACTTTTGCAATCAATCTCGTCAGCTTTCTTCCCAGATGCCCAAATTCACTCCCAGATTCCTCTCATCTCCACGTCTAAATGCAAATGTAACATCAGTGAGGCTTCCTGGAACCCTCTATTTAAAATTACAGATCCCCACCCCCCCACCCCCTAACTCCCCATCTTCCTTCCCTTCCTTAGCACAACTCACCAGCATCTGAAATACTATACACCTTATTAATGGTTTGTTCCTTCCAAATAGAATGTAAGCTCATTGAGATCAGAGAATTTTTTTTCTTCATTACTATATCCTTGGTGTCTGGCATATAGTTGGGGTTCAATAGTTACCAAATGGATAAATGAATAAATTCTAATTCAGAAATATGTCCAATTATCCCTCCACCTCCATCCTGATGTTCAGGCCTCATCACCCTCCCAGAGATCACTGAAGCAGCCTTCTTAGTCTGTCCAGCTTCCCATTTCTCCTTCAAATCCTCGGATCACTGAAGCAGCCTTCTTAGTCTGTCCAGCTTCCCATTTCTCCTTCAAATCCTCTGTCCATATTGCAGGGAAAAACCCTTCATGGGCTCTCCAACCCCCTACCTAAAGGGTAAAGTCAAACTCTTCAGGACTCTGTGATTTGCTCTCCTACCCCCTACCTAAAGGGTAAAGTCAAACTCTTCAGGACTCTGTGATTTGGACCTTGCCATATAGTCACATCTGTGGGCCTTAGCATATTCTAGTCCCAAACCCTAGCTTGGTGAATGCATTAATCTTTCCATCCTGAACTCAATGGTAGAGTTGGCAACTTTGCTGCCCACATGCTGACATGCTTTTCTTTCCAGTATCTCTCAGCCAGAATTTTCCTCCATTACAGCACTTATCACTTTGTATCTCTGTGTGCTTCCTTGTTCGTCTCCTCTCCCTGACCTGGTACTCTGAAACCAGGGGCTGCTGAGTCTCAGTTGTTTTTGTAAACCATGTCTAGCACTGAGCTTGGCTTGATGTAGACATCATTAAATGTTTTTGAATACATGAATAAGTGTCAGTCTCCCTGAAGACCCTTCAGGCATTCAGCAGTACTACCCTGCCAGAGCAATCCTCTTTGCCATTAAAAATCCCCCCAAACACCTGCTCAAATTCACAGCCCAACACTTGGCAGGAAGGAACTATCCTCCCAGCTGGCAGTTCAGTGAACATGTGGCTTAATCCTTCCACCCTATCCCGCAGCTTCTGCTGAAAACAAAAGGGTGATTTTCTATTATATCAGATTCATTCTTGCTCACAGAGGATTGGCTTCCAAGACCTGAAAGGACTAGAGGGTGGGAGTGAACATCCAAGGAAAACAACAATGATTTTCTCAACGTCATTTCCCAATCAGAGAGGACAGTTTCTGGTTTATCACTGGCCAGTTTATTACATGATTAAAGTTCAAATAAAAAAATAATAACCAAATTCTCAGCAAAGAGGCTAGAGCCAGAGTTTGGGAGTGCTGCTTCTCTGTCCCAGCCTCTTTGGCCAAGCCCAGCTCCATCAACTCAGCTTGACTCGATCAAGTTCCTCAACAAGACTTGCATCTGTGTCCTGGACATCTCTGCTGTTCCCACGGGAGACTGAGTCCTGGGACCCTGGTACTGGGGCTTTGGTGAGGGCCCCATACACACCCATGGCCTGAGAAGAGGAAGAGAGGGCCATCAGGACATATGGCAGAAGGGATATCACAACCCACCAAAAGCTAAAAAAAAAAGGTGGGGCTGTGGTTAGTCGGCTTGTTTTTCCTTTTTCCCTCTCTCAAAAGTCAGTCTCATAAGCTTTGGAGTCAAGTTCTAGGAATTTTACAAACTACCAGAGCAGGGCCACCCTCAGAATACTATACAAATATCGGGGTGGGGGCGGGGGGGAGTCTTAAGAGCTTCCCTATCTCAAGGGATGAGGGGGGCATCTCATCCTTAGAGATTCATTATCTACAGGAAATGAAGGGAGGCCTAGATCTCAGGGCACTCTGAAAGCCTCGCAAGAATGTCAAACTCACAGCCAGCGGGCCGAGAGTCTGACACGCTTGCGTGTGGTAATGTAAATGGTGCTGGTGGTGGTAGGGGCTCAGTCTCTGGCATTGGTGCTTTGTGCCAGATCCTCAGGGCACGCTAACCTGAGCCACCATACTGGTGACATCGCTGGGGTTGGAGGGCAGCAGGATAGTGTTGGAGTCCTTGGCCAGTTTGGAGAACGCGCTGACATACTGCTCAGCCACAGTCAGTGAGGCCGCTGCATCTCCATTCTGTGGCCACAGGAGGGATACAGTCAGGGATCACAGACTTAGAGAAGGGTGTGGGGTGGGGAGGGGGAGTGGAGAGGAAAAGTCAGGTTCCTGGAAAGAGGATATGCATATCACCAGAGATCATATAACCTGGCTCCATAAAACCCACAAAGGCAGGAACTTCTCCCAAGGGTAGATAAGAGAACCTTTTCCACTGTCAATTTCTGTCTCCCACTCCCACCGAGGGGCCGCTCACGTGTTGTGTCAGAGCTGCAGCCAGGATGCGAATAGCTTCAGCTTTCGCTTTGGCCTTGGCCAGAACTGCACTGGCTTCCCCTGGAAGAAAAGAGACAGAACTAGACCCATGAGGTGAGGTGACCCCATCCCCCCAAGCTCCTGCCCCAGAACCCACCCTCAGAGACCCGTGCCCTGCTCTTCCCTCAGGCTCTACCCTCTGCTGACCTGCTGCCTGATTTATTTGTTCAGCCTTTTCTGCCTCCGAGGCTAGGATCTGTGCCTGCTTCTTTCCTTCTGCCACATTGATGGCTGACTCTCGGGTCCCCTCAGACTCTAAAACTGTGGCCCGTTTCCGCCGCTCTGCCTCCACCTGCAATCCCCCAGCAACACCAATCAACAAGAAATCAGAGTAAAACTCTTACACAGACCTGCAACTGCACCCATCACAATAGGGGAGTCCAGGTTCCCATACAAGCAGAGCATGGGCAGTCCTCCCTGGGCCCTACCTGCATCTGCATGGACTCTTTCACCCGGGGCGGCACGTGGATGTCCTTGATCTCGTAACGGAGGCAGCGGATGCCCCAGCAGTCGGCAGCCTGGTTGATGGCATCCACAATGTTAGCGTTCAGGGACTCCCGCTCCTGGAGGAAGAGAGGCGTAAAAGAGGTATAAGCCTCAACCCACTCAGCTGAGAAGGATCTAGGGTAGATCTTGACCCCCAGAAAGGACTGAAGAGTGCCAAGCCTATGTCTTCAAACCCTAACTCTGGCTCAGATCCCCTTACCCGGAAGACTTTGTCGAGAGAGAGTTTGCCAAGCTCTGATCTCATGGTTGTCTGAGCCAGCTGGGTGACAGCATATTCAGGATCCTCCACGCCGTAGCTTGCCTGAAAGGAATATGGACAGTGTAGGAAGCTTGGGTGCAGGATTTTAGTGAGGAGAGCACATCAGGAGCTGAATAAAGCAGAAGACAGATACCTTGTAAGGATCCATGATGCGCAGGTAAAGGACTCCATCGATTTGCAGAGTTACATTGTCTGCAGGGCAGGAGCAGGAGAGAAAAGGAGGAAGGTCAGACCTCCAGGTCCCAATCAGCTCCTTCTCCTAAGCTCTGGGTCTCCAGCAACCACACCCTACTGGCCTCAGAGCACCCAAGTCACCCTGCACCCCTCACCGAGAGTCACAGCCGACTGCTCAGGCACGTTGATGACAATTTCCTTGAGACTCTGCACATATCGGATCCGGTCTAACACAGGGATGAGCACGTTCAGGCCCTGGGAAGAAGAGTCATGGGTCTTCAGAAGGATGTGGGGTTGGCATCCAAGCTAGGCCTGGAATGGGTAGGGAATCAACAAATGGACATGCCCAGAAAAGCAGAAGGCTGGGGGTGTCAATGGTAGGGAAGCCCAAGAGAACAGGAATGAGAAGTTTGTCCTCTGAATGGATGGGAGAATCAAGGGAATGGGGGCCAGCAGAGTCTATCTTTCTCCTTGCAGAGGGTGCAGCTGGGAGTGGGTCGGGGAGAGTCCCGCGGATGGAGGATGCTAGGGCAACAGGAAGAGGTGGGAGCATGGTTATGACCGTCAGCAGCCTGGGCTCCGGCCGGTCTGGCCGAGGGAGTTGCAAGCCCAAGGTGAGGGCAGACCCCCAGGAGGTACTCTCATCACCACCCCCGCCATCGTGAGGGAACGGGGAGTCCGGCTGGCCCGGGTGAGCAGAAGAGGGTCTCACAGGCTCCAGGATGCGGTGAAATCGGCCCATTCGCTCCACCACCCAGGCCTCCTGCTGCGGCACAAAGAGCACCACGGTGTTTCGGGGCAATCCTGAGGAGGCACGGCGCGGAGCGCGGCCAGAAGCCTGCAGGGAACCCTGCAGGGAAGACGGGGGTTAGCGGACATCCCGGCCGGCTGGGCGCCGGTTCGGGAGGCATCTTCCTACGCCGCCGGAGAAGGGCTCACGTGGGGACCATGACCTCTGACCCCAGCTCTCGAACCGAACTTGGAATCCCTCTCCTTCCCTGATCAGGACCCGGGTGATCTCTAGCCCAACCCTTGGAGGAGGCTGCCTTGTTCCTACCCTCAGCAAAAGGGCCCCGGTGCCCCGCGCCGCGCGCGCCAGCATTTCCCACGGCCGTGGAGACCTCCGGAACCAACGAGATGCGGAGCAGAGCGGCCGCTCTAGACTAGAGGGCGGACCTCCGCCTTTTTTCCTCCGGTATTTCCACTCCTCCGGATGCACTTCCGGTCGCCTCTTGGCTCCCTCACTCATTTCACACTCAGCCAATCAGCGTTTACGTGGCAGAAGCGTGCTTCAAGGTGTTTCCTGGGAAACGCAGACCGAGAGAGGGCCCAAGGGTGGAGCTTGTTATGGTTCTCGCGGATCCAGCTGAAGATCCCCGGCGCGGGGACCAAAATGAAGGCTAATTCCGTGTGCTGGTGGCTCAGACACACCTCCCACCGAGTTCTTACCCCCACAAGAGAGAGACAGTTTACCCTTCTGAGCTTCTAACCGCGTCCATCGGTCACCATAACGACCAGGGTATTGGAGCTGACTCGTAGCCACGGTTGCCGGTTGCCATAGTGACATTCTCTGGCAGTCCTGCTGTGATATACCCAGCCCTCCCACCGGGGACTGACCCCATTCCTGTTGCCATGGTGACTGGGCCTAACATTGTCCGGTAATTGGTCTGAGGTTTCCCCCTTCCCTCTTTTCCCAAGGCACCATAGCTTTTTCTACCCCTTCCGAGTCAGGGTCTATCAGGTCTGATACCCTTGCAGAGTCCAGCAGAGCCCTGGTTCAGCCTTGTCTGGAATATGTCACCCTGCACACATGCCTGATGCTCTGGCACATCCTTTGAGAGACTTGCATATTGACCCTCATTTTATATATCAGGGCAATAAAGCTCAGAGGGGCTAAAATCATTAACAGAACTAGTACAAAAATTCATGTACACAGAGAGTTCAACTTTTATGACTAAATCTTCCCTACCTCCTAACCCCATTAACTGAAAAAAGCAAGACCAGACCCTGAGGCTCTGCAGGACTTCACCTAAGACCTCATGGCCTCAGGCCCCCTTTCTGAAAGAAGGGCAGAGTCCCAACTTCAAATTGGCCATCCACCCCCATTCCCATGCTCTCAAAAGAAAAAGTACAGCTTAGCTCAAGTTTCCAAACAAGAATTTATTTTCTTTCTATCTTTTTTTTCTCTAAAAAAAAAAAAAAAAAAAGTACCAGGTACAATTTTTCCGGTGTTTTGTTTTTTTTCAAGTTTCAACAAATGCTTGTTCCCCTCAGCCCAGCCCCAGGAGTCAGGGCTAAGGCTGTCAGAGTCTGGAGTGGGATATGGGGTAGTTGGGAACCACATGATTGAGTTTGAGGGGTGCCCTTCACCCCAGCTGAGGTAGGTGGGTCAGAGTCTGGCCAGGTGAGAGGAAGCATCCCGGTCCTTGGCCCTGACTCTGTCCCCTGAACACCTTCCTCAGTCAGGACCCCAAAGCAAGGAGACACAAGCAGGAGAGGGACAACTGGAGTCTGGAGCCCTAGATGAGGGGTAGTTAACCCCATGTGTGTGCACATGCATGCATGTTCTCTTTCTCACACACATACCATACACACAAGCTTGTGTACACACACACACACACACACACACACACACACACATACATATAAGTTGCTTTCAGAGAGGGGTCAGAGGATAGAGGAAGTGAACAATATAGGGAAGGACAGGAGAAGGTGAGTGTTTGGCTAGTAACTCAGTCCTTCTGGGATAACCTCTCTGCCCTCAGCTGAGGGAGAGCCGTTCTCCTTCAGCCCCAACATCAGCCTCTTCAATTCCTGAAATTGGAGCAATATCTGAGTGGGAAAGAAGGTGGAGCAATGCCAAATATTGGGTTTGGGAGGTTACCAAGGCAATCCAATCCGAATAAATTATTAATTAAAAATAAATAAAATAATAAGTGGCCCCTGCCTAGGGCAGGGAGGCAATGTTGGCATGATTTGCCTGGGGACTTGGGACAACCTCAGGGTACCTCCAGTTCCTCCTCTCACTCCCTAGCTCGTCTGGAAATTCCAAGGGAGGGGGCAGGCACGTGGAGAACCCAGAGTAGGGCAGATCGTGGTAAGGATCAGAAGCTTTAAATACCCAAATAATCAATTTGGGCATAAGCATGGTGAGGGCTTTAATTCAAGCCTGAAGGGTCTCTTGCCACCTCTCCACGTGTTTGCTTTGTCCAGGATGGAGCAGGATGGGCTGGTCCTTGGCCCACATGGTTCAGGGCATTGGCAATCAGGGCAAAGGTGAATAACGTGGATTGTGAGGGGCCTCAGTCACAGCCTGCAGTTCATAGGGGAGCCCTGTGTCCAGTTCCAGGCTCCGGCGGGAAAAAAGCAGGCGGATGTCTCCATGCAGGCTTAAGCGGCCTGAGCGGGAGCTCCGAAACCTGGGGGAGGAAAGGGTGACCGCAATAAGGATCCAGACAGCAGAGAAGCAAGGAGAGATCCTCTTCGGGGAAGGGATACATGTGTCGGTGAAAGGATGCCTGGGTCTCCCCAGCTGCCCCTGGGCCCTATCCTCACCTGAGGTGCAGCAAGTAGCAGAGGAGACGGTGGGTGGGGCTAGCATTTCCCTCCTCACCCACAGGCACCAAAAAGAGGCGATGGCGCAAGAAGGTCATGTGGGCAGCAGGCATGTCCGAGAAGTCAAAGGTCACAAGGAACATCTTCACCACAGTCTGGTTGGGGTTAAATAAGGTCTGGGGGGCAGGACAAGCAAGGTTGGTAGGGCCAAAGGGCTGTTTTCCTCTCCCCACTCCCGCACCCACTCGCCCTCAGGGAAAACTCACCACTTGGACGGTGCCCACTTTGGGCACGCTGTAACCCTTCCTCCCCAGGGGGCTCAGGTCCACGACGCCCTGGGAAGGCCATAGAGCCATCAGCCTATGGGCATTGGGAGAGCCCTGAATACCCATCCATCTCCACAGTCTCACTCTGGGACCTGGCCCTGTCCCCCACTAGAGTTGTCCCTACTGCCCCGACTCTTTTCTAGGTGAGGAACACCTAAAGAATACCTCATGCCCCCAATCCCTCCTCCTCAAGAGCTGATTTTGGGTTGACATCGGGTCATACCAGAAAGGGGGCCGGGGCATTTTGCTCAGAAACATCAAAGAAGGTGACAGTGACAGGCAGCGTGACATGCTGGGGGCAGTAGGACCCACTAGCTCCAATCTCTGCGGTGAAGCCCTCAATGTGGCCAGATGGTGCAAAGCGTCCTCGAAGCAATGACTCCTAGGGTGGGAAAACACACTCTGAAAGAGATGCCAGCTGTCCTCCTTATCCATCCAAGCCATACTCCACCATCCCACTTCCCCCAAAACTCCCCCATCATGGAATCCAGGGGTAACTACCTCAAAGTTGCCCAACAGGGTACGGCTGATTGCGGGGGTAGGAACAGGGGAGGCACTGGGGGGGCTCAGCAGGTCTGGGCCCTTCTGGAGGCTTCGAAGGGAGCTCCTGGTAGGGCAGGGATACACAGTGGGTTGGCTTGAGGTGTTCTGGGATGTCTGCTCATGCTCTTAGGCCCCACCCTTTACCATTACCCGGGGCTTCTGCCCTGGGGTCCCCTACCCTGGAGTGAGAAAGAGGATTAGAGACTTCTGTCCCCATTTTCCAGGGACAGGACAAAGAGGGAAGCTGGCCACTTACAGCTTCAGGCGACGGGCACCTTTCAGCCTCCGTCCCATAGGACTGCAGTCTGTTGGATCCTATGGAGAACAAAGATTGAAGAAAAGGATTGGGTGGAGGCCAGATATGTTTGGAGAAGGGGGGGCTCATCGCGAGCTCTATAGAAACATTCCCCCGGGCCCTCACCTTTTCCCAAAGGGGAGGAGGATAGGGGGTTAGACAGAAAAGGGGAAGGGGACTTAGAAATACAAATTTCCACTTATAAAATAAGTCACAGGGATATAACGTATAGCATAGGGAAGAGTCATAATGTAATAACTATGCACAGTGACAGATTGGTACTAGACTTATCGTGGTGATTACTTTGTAAGGTATATAAATGTTGCATCACTATGTCGTATAGCTGAAGCTAATATAATACTGTGTCAATTATAATTTAAGATAAATTTTAAAAAATAGTAGACCACCTCCTCTCCTGGCTTACCAGCACAGGCTCCTTGGGCCCAGGCAGCAGGTGGCTCCAGAAGGGTGTGACTTTGGCATCAGAACTGTTGGCAGCAGGAGGGTGACCCAGGGTTCCCCGGCGCTTCTGAGGGGCTGGCCCCTCATCCTCAAAGCTGACATCCAGAGCTTCTCCAGCAGGAAGCAGCCTTCGCTTGGTGGGGCAGGGGCCTGGAGGTCCAGGGCCAGGGGGTGTGTGCTCGGGACTGTGCCCATTGGCAGTGCCAGGGCATTCCCTAGGCCAGGGGCTGCCCCCATTGCCCACCCCAGCCACTGGGCTCTTACACCCTATTTGTGCAAGACTGTGCAAATCAGTGTCAAGTGTGTGCAGCTGGCCTGTAGGGGCTCGCCCTGGGGACTCCCCAAGGGACCCCTGTCCCCCGGGATCTGGGGAAGCCCAGTCTCTGGTGTGCAAAGTATTGCAGGAAGCATTTGATGGGGGCCAGGGGAGACTCTGGGCCCCTGAAGTCCAAGGTGAGGTGGAGCTACCTCCCTGTTCTACAACACACAGGCCATGATGGCAGAAATGCTGGCTGGCCACACCCAGCCCCAGCCCCAGCCCCAGCCCCTCTGGGCCCAATGGCCCCACAGTAGATGGTTCTTCAGGGGGTTGTCCCTCTCTGACCCCCAGCCCAGGGCCTCTCTTCAGCTCCCGGGGACCCTCAGTAAGTGGGGATGACCGTTTCAGGGCCCTGTGAGGCTCAGAGGCACCAGCTGGAGAGGAAAAGATGGATACCTGGTAGACCCTGGGGGATGTCGCCCCTCCTGCTGGGCTGTAGCCCATGAGCAGGCCACCCTGGCGGGCCCCCTGCCTGACTGCAGGCTGTGAAGGGCCAGCCTCTGGCTCTGAGGATGGAGATGGCTCCGCCTGCACGTGGCGCATGAAGACCCCCTTGTGTCAGGGGGGCCCCCCCTCACAGCCTTTATGCTGGGCCTGGGCTGGGGGGTCTGGGGACATCTGTGCAAAAGAAGAGAAAGAAAAAAAGGTGGTCAGAGGAATCCATGAGTTTTCTCCCTCCCAGCTGAGTTTCAGGTCCTTCCCTGGCCTGGAGAGGTGACCTTGAGGGTTAGCGGGGATAAAGGTGTTCAGATCCCTAGATGGATTAATGGAATACAGAAGCCACTCCAGAGCTTCTGAGAGGGTGACATGTTTAGCTCAGGTTTCTTACTGGACCTGCTCCACCTCCCTCTTTCTGGCACTCACCCCGGTGAAGAGGCCTTAAGCCTAGCTGAGTGTTCCCTCTTTCCGACTGATGTCTTGCTCTCCTAGCTTGTAGTCTGGTCCATGCCCGCTGCAC